>NC_092233.1:29384180-29684180 GCF_036320965.1 Panulirus ornatus
GCGGTACTGGATAGAACTGTAGTGAGGATCCTTGTTACCAGAGAGGCCGGGGTGGAGTTTGTGGCAGCACTTTGGCTCTGGGTAGTGGACAAGGCTTGATACAAGTTCTGCCTTGTTGACATGACTGTGTTGTTGTGCTCTGCTGCAGGCTCGGGCAGTAGTGGATAGTTTGTGAACGTCATTTTTCTTGAGCCACTTGTTTTCCGTTACAGTAAATACACAAAATGGACTGGCTACATTCATAAGGATCTTGTTCCTGTGGGCAGTCGGGCTTGTGTTTGATAGATTGTTTGAAAAGGTGGTTGTATTGGCATTTTTTGTTTTTTTTGTTTTCATCATTACGAAACATAACGTTCTTACAGCAGTCAGTTGATGCTGAAATGAAGTTTACAGTTGTTTCCTGGTTAAGTCTTATCATCGTCTGTAGGTTGATGTGGCATCAATTTTTATGTTAATAAAATTCCATTAACTTCTTCCAGTCTGAGGTTCGATAATGTTTTATCGTTCTTATTAGTTACAGTAACTTAACTGAAGTTCATTCGTGTGTGTAAATGTTGTCCTTAGATCACTCGGTTCTCTAAAGCTGGTTTTAGGTTGCCGCCTTTTTTCCTGTAACAGTTGTTGACACTGTAGGAGGATACGACCTTAATTATGGCGTGGATGTTAAGATGGTTCTGGTGATCCTCTTGGCTTGTATATCTTTGCTTTACCATGCACAAACGTTGTTCCTTAAGAATAGTACTTGTGTGTCCCGTGATCACCTTCTAATGTACGTTCAATGTTGAAAGAACTAACTGTACCAAGCGTTCTGGGAAGAATATTAAAGTCAGTCCCGTGATTACACTGTATTCCTCGTCGCTACAACAGGCGACGCAAGAGGATCACGTACTGCTAGGTCTGGTGCGTGATAGGAGTCGAGCTTTTTCTTGGTGATCCTCGTAACGTCTCCAGATAATTGTGGGAACACACGTCGTGAAACCAGTGAATTTCACTCCACACAAACAGGAGTCATATGCTCAAAAGTTATGGCATTGCATGAAATGCACGAGTCTGGGAAAGACTACTTCCCGACACCTTGGCTGGTAACCATCTCCCGCAGATCCTATGTAGCCTCTGTAATTCTTTGGCGCTACCGCTCACAGGATAAGCCTGGGGTGCACGATAATTTTGCCGGGGCTACCGGCACAAATCAGTTGGGTCGACCCCGCAGACATGACCATACTTACCTACGTAACTAGTCATGAACCTTCACAACCCTAATGGTCAACAGGAGGCCGAAACACACTAGTGGGTTGTGCGTCAGTATGATGTTAGAGGAATGTTAGAATGAAGAAGTGGGCATCTGTCTACCTTTCAAAGTGCGTAGTTCACCAGTTATCATACTCATAGTTCCTGAGCTTGTTAAAACTACAACCACAAACAGTTAAGCTACAACCACAAACAGTAAAACTACAACCACAAACAGTTTGATTATGGCAGTCGATGTTGTTCCGTAATTAGTACAACAGCACGATCAGGAAATTCTTCCTTACCAGGAAGTTACCATACCCCGCCTTGGCCTTCCGGTCACTGTTGTGGTCGAGGGGCAACTTCAGTGTTCCAGCTTTCATGAACAGTCAGGGGAAGGCTGACCTGACCTGACCTGTCGCGCCTCACTAAACACCGGGAGACTGCCACGATAGGAACAGTTACAGGCCCGAGAGCAATGGTCTGTGGGGCACCATTGGGGTGGACGACCTATATTTTTTTTCCCTAAATTCTCGAAAGATTAGAAAATGTCATCCATTGAAAATCCTGTGCTTTTTCCCCGCTGTCACTGTCATCTTCAGCAGAGAATTTCTTTAAGGGAAGAATACCCCGATCTCCATATTTGTTCGTTTATACAGAACAATAATTTCTTCGTTTAAATGCCCCAGCCTCTCGTCCTCCAAAGCCAAAAAATGACATTTTTTATATACAGATGTGCGAGTATTCAGGTCGAACTGTAGTGGATTCCTTCTCACGTATGTCCCCAAGAACCTAATATAGTTGAACCTTAGCTAGGCCTGCATGAGATAAAACTCTTAAACAAAATATTGCTCAGATGAATAGATAACCTGGAATACCTGGATGAAAATGAGGAACATACTCAAGTATACGTATGTGGGTTGGAAAGATGGTTAACGGGCATATTGTATAACATATTAATTGACATGCTGTAAAAGAGACTTTTCGATGAAAATGTGCTGAGAGCGGCAGCTGGTGGGATATGCGATCACTGTCTTGTGGAGGCAAGAGTGAATATGTGTAGAGGTTTTAAGAAAAAAAGAAATAATGTCGGTGAGAAGAGAGTTTACATGATAAAGACAGGCAACAGGAGGCCTGATTGGCCCACGAATGGGTTGTCTTAAAAGTGGTGGTGACTCCTTGTGAAGAAATGATAGGAGAGATCGAGGGTAGAATGGCAGAAGGTGAGAATAACCGAAGCAAGGGGAGTGGGTGAAAAATGGGAGGTATTTAGGGAAGTAATATGGCATGAGCGAAAGATGCATGTGGCATGCGAAAGGGGGTAGATGGGCAGATTGGAAAGGGTGGTGAGTGTTGGAATGAAGTAAAGTTGCTAGTGAGAGAGAAAAGAGAGGCGTTTGGGCGGTACTTGGAAGAGTGCATATGCGGGGGGGATGTATAAGAGAAAGCGGTAGGTCAAGAGGAAGTTGCAGGGGTTAAAAAAAGGGGGGCAAATGAGAGTTGGGATGCGCGAGTATCAGTAAACTGTTGGGAGAATAAAAAGAAAATGGTTTGGAAGGAAGTTGATAATGTGCGAAAAACAAGAGAACAAATAGGAACATCGGTGAAGGTGGCAAAAGCGGAAGTGGTAGCAGGTAATGATGAAATGAGGAGGAAATGGAGTAAGTAATTTGAAGGGCTGTTGATTGTTTGATGATAGGGTGGCAGATGCAGGGTGTTTAGGTCGGGGTGGTATGCGAAGTAAGCGAGTCAGGGAAAGTGGTTTGGTGAAAAGAGAAGATATAATGAAAGCCTTATGAGGGATGAAATGTGGCAAGGCGGATGCTGTGGATGGTATATTGCTGACGAATTTATAAAAAAAGGGGGTGAATGTGGTGTTCGTTGGTTATTTAGGATTTTCATTGTATTTATGGATCATGGTGAGTCAAGAGGATTGGCGGAATGCATTTATAGTGTCATTATATAAAGGCAAGGAGATTAAGGGTGAGTGTTCAAATTACTGAGGTATAAGTTTGTTGAGTGCACCTGGTAAGTTGTATGGGAGGTTAGTGATTAAAAGAGAGGAGGTATATACAGAGCATCAGATAGGGGTGGGACATTGTGGTTTCAGAAGTGGTAGAGGATTGTGTATGAAATGTTTAGAGAAACTGATGGTTTTATATGTGACATTTATGGATCTGAAGAAAGTATATGATAGGGTTGATAGGTATGCCTTGTGCAAGGTCTTCAGAATAAATGGTGTGGAAGGAAAGCTGCTAGAAGCAGTGAGAAGCTTTTATCAAAAGTGTAAGGCATGTTTACGAGAAGAAAGAGAGTACAGTGAATTGTTCCGAGTAAAGGTTTGGTCTGCGGCAGGGGTGTGTGAGGTCACCATGGTGGTTTAGTTTGTTTATAGATAGAGTGGTGAGGGAAGTACATGCGAGAGTCTTGGTGAGAGGTGCGAACATGCAATGTGTAGGGGATGTAAGTGTCTGGGAAGTGAGTGATTTGTTGTTTGATGTTGATATAGCACTGATGAAAGATTCGAGTGTGAAACTGATGGTGGTGATTGAGTTTGGATGTTTTGAGAGTAAATGTGAATAAAAGGGTGGTGTAGCGGAGTTGAGGGACAGGTTAGTTGGGGTATAAGCTTGAATGAAGAGAAATTGTAGGAACTGAGGTATTTTAGATACCTGGGAGTGGACTTGGCAGCAAATGGATCCATGGATGCGGAAGTGAGCCAGAGGGTGGGTGGGTGGGATGTGGGTGGTAGGGTGAAGGTTCGGGGAGCACTGAAGAATGTATGAAAAGTGAGGTCGTTATCTAGGATGGTAAAAATGGGGATGTTTGAAGGAATAGTAGTCCATCACTATTATATGGTTGCGAGGCATGAGCTATAGATATGGTTGTACGAAAGAGGTTGGATGTGTTGGAAATTAAATGTTTGAAGACAAAATGTGGGGTTAGGTGGTTTGATCCAGTAAGAAATGAAAGGGTGAGAGATGTGTGTGGTAATAAAAACTGTTTTGTTAATATAGAGGATGAGTGAGGAAGGGTTGAAAAAGAGGATATATGTGTCAGATTTGGAGTGAACAAGAAGAACGGGGAGAACAAATTGGAGATGGAAGGATGGAGTGAAAAACATTTTCAGCGATCGGAGCTGAACATGCAGGAGGGTGAAAGGTGTGCACAGGATAGTGAATTCGAACGATTTGGTATACATGGGTCGACGTGCTGTCAGTGGACTGAACTAGGACATGAAACATCCGTGACAAACCATGATAAGGTCTGTGGGGCCTGGTTGTGGATCGGGAGCTGTGGTTCCGTGCATCACGTATGACACTTAGAGAATGGATGAGAGTGGATGCGGCCTTTGTTCTTCTCCTACCGGTACTTCGCTATCGCTGGAAACGGTAATCAATACAGTACTGGTGGTTGAGAACCTGCAGAAGTTGGTGACTGAGATTGGAAGTGTGTGTGAAAGGAGAAAAGTGAGAGTAAATGCCCTTACTCAGTCCATTGACGGCACGGTGACCCTAGTATACATCGTTCCAATTCACTCTTTTCCATGCACGCGTTTCACCCTACTGCATGTTCAGGCCCTGATCGCTCAGATCTTTTTCACTCTATCCTTCCATCTCCAGTTTGGTCTCCCGCTTCTCGTTGTTCCCTTCACTTCTGACACATATATCCTTTTTATCAACCTTTCCTCACTCATTCTCTCCATATGTCCAAACTATTTCAACTCGCCCTTTTCTACTCTCTCAACCACTCTCTTTATTTCCACATATCTCATAACCTTTCATTACTTACTCGGTCAAACCCCCTCACACCACATATTGTCCTAAGATATTTTCTTTCCAACACATCCACCCTCCTCCGCACAACCCTTTCTATAGCCCATGCCTCGCAGCATTTGATATTGTTGGAACTACCATTCCATCAAACGTACCCATCTTTCCTCTCCGAGATTACGTTCTCTCCCTCCACACTGTCATCGCTCCCAGAATCTCCCCCCCCCCCTCCCCCACCCGATGACTCCCGCTTCCATGGTTCCATTTGCTGCTAAGTCCACTCCCAGATATCTAGAACACTTCACCTCCTCTAAATTTTCTCCACTCAAACTTATATCCCAACTAACTTGTCCCTAAACCCTGCTGAACCTAAGGGAAAAGCCTCACTTGGCCCCTTCTCTGTTCCTTCTTTTGGAAAAGTGAAAATTGGAGGGGAGAATTTCCAGCCCCCGCTCAATCCCCTTTTAGTCGCCTTGTATGACATGCAGGGAATACGTGGGAAGTATTCTTTTTCCCATATCCCCAGGGAATATATATATATATATATATATATATATATATATATATATATATATATATATATATATATATATATATATATTGTTACGAATCCCTGACAAGAACGTCAGTTATATTTGTTACGCACACTGGATAACGTTATCTTAATGTTAGGGGATGAAAGCAAACACCAGGATTAAATCCTAGATGTTGTTATTGTTGTTAAGATCGTCGGACCTGTTGGTCCGACACGGGCCTTTGCCTGTTGGTGGCCCGTTCCCTGGTTTCTACTAGTCTTGATTTATTCTCACTTGGGAGGTGGGAATTCCCTTACGGTCTGTAGTAGGTGTCCCATATGGTTTCTTCGAATCCTCTGAAATAGTGAGGCCGCTGGTAGTACGTCTTCTTCCTCACTGAAATCAGGGACTCTTTCACGGAGACTTTGTGTCACTTGACAGTCCAGCATGTAGTGTTCCAATGGGCGCGTTGACGGCTCCTGGCAGTAGACGCAGTCCTTGATGACGCCGTCAGTTCTTTGCCAGCTGTATTGGTACCCCAGTCGTAGACGGTGTAGATTGACTAGGGTTTCCTGCTCATGTCTCTGTCGTTATATGGTGGCTCCAATGATGTGGCCACCATGTACCACATGACTGACGTGGATCCGGCATTGTAGGCGTCCAGGAGATTCTTCTTGATCCAGAGCCTTGCTGCTTTCTGTAGCTGGTGCTTCATTTGTTGCAGGCTCACTGGAACGTGCACCTGATTGTTGTTGAAACATGTAGCTGCTTTAGCTGCCTCGTCTGCTGTCTCGTTTCCCTCGATTCCCACGTGACTGGGGATCCAGTGTATGGTGACGGGACGTCCCTGTCGCCGCAGCTCTTGGAGTTGAGCGAGGATCGAGGTGACAAGCTTGATGTCCTTTGGGCGGCTGTGTTGCAGCGCTTGCACTGATGACTTGGAGTCTGTGTGTATTATCACGGGCTTCGAGTGCGAGGTGGCTGCATGTTCCAGGGCTTTGGAGATGGCTACCAGCTCCGTTTGTAGTGTGGAGCAGCCATTTGACAGCCTCCAGAGACGTGTATGACCTTGTGTGTGGATGGCCGCTCCCGACCTTCCCTCACCTGTCTGGTTCACTGATCCGTCTGTGAAGTATGCCACAGCTCCAGCAGGCGTCTTAGTCTTTTGATGTCTTCATGCTGGAGGCCAGACTTTTTGTCTCCTAATATTGTGACTGCGAAGGTGGAGGGTCCCATGGAGGTGGTACACTATACCGATGGTGTGGTGCGTCTTCCGTCTGCAGTGTGGATGTCTCCGCTCGGTAGGCGTGGATGATGTTGGCCGCCACGTGCGACCAGGAGGTTCCTCGCGTCCTGTGGTCTCGGTGATGTGGCGGCCTGGATTTTGGCTTTCGTGATGGAGGGATTGCTTGACCTGCAGATCTTGGCTAGGGCCGCCACTGTCATCTGTTTGACTCTTGCTGCTAGGGGTGGTAGTCCAGTCTCCATCTGCAGGTTGCAGATCCTGGTCCACGTGGGAGCTCCCAGCATGATCCTGAGAGCATTATTTTGGATGACCTCCATGTTGGTCACTTGGTCATCCCTCAGGCCAATGAGCGCTGGAGCACAGTGGTCGGTCTACAAGCGATCTGATGGCGGCGGTGTAGTAGGTCCTGAGCACCTCCATGTTTGCCCCAGCGGCTGGGCTAGTCAGCGACCTCATTAGGTTTTCTGTTTCTTGTTCTCTGTCGGAGATACTGAAGCTGCGTCCTGAAGCTGAGCTTGTGGTCACACCACACTCCAAGACACTGGTGGGTGTCGGCCCAGGTTAGCGGCGTTCCCTGAAGGGAGAGCATCCTGTCTGGTCTCGTGGAGCAGTGGGCCATCGCCCTTGTCTTGTTTGGGTTTATCTTGAGCCCCAGTCTGTTGCACTCATTTTCAATCAGCTTAAGCGCGTGTTGAGCGTTATTGACTCTCCTGCACCCTCGCACTATCAGCTGGAGATCATCAGCGTAGCAGAGGAGCTTAGCTGTAGACCTGAAGGGGAGCTTCACAAGGTTCTCCATCAGGATGTTGAAGAGTGTTGGGCTGAGGATGCCTCCTTGTGGGGTGCCATTTTCGAGGGGCTTGTATGACGAGGCGACTCCTTGGAATCGTACTCGTTCCTGGCGATGCATCAGGTAGTCCTGGATCCAACCGATGAGCCTGCCCTGGACTCTCTTCTTAGCTAGAGTCTCTAGTATTGCCAGCGGACTGGTGAACAGCCAGGCGGGAACAGCTAGGCACGCCTTGACCCACCACCTATGGCTATGATAGATCGGAATGACCACAATTACCTTTAATTGGTCAAGAGACTGATTGTCACGCCCTCATCCCGACGTGATTGGCTGGAGGAGGCCTAAGGTCCGGCCCTAATACCATCTGACGGCCCAGCCCTGCATCTCTGATGACACAACCAGAATGGGTGGGCGAACTTTCCCAGCAATGACCTCGTGGCTGACCCCGGTTCACTTCACCATGGGACCTGAAGAAACAATTAGCGGCCGATTGCGAGGTACACTGCTAAGCTTGGCCACTCACATCGAGGTGTGTGAGATCAGAGGTACACGTGGGACACGTCGAGGAATCTCTTGGGACCTCCCAAGTCACCACGTGGCTTACCTAAGCATACAAATTCTCTGTCATAGACACAACGAACGCAAAGGTGAAAAAGAGGGCAAATGAGAGTTGGGGTGAGAGAGTATCATTAAATTTTAGGGAGAATAAAAAGATGTTTTGGAAGGAGGTAAATAAAGTGCGTAAGACAAGGGAGCAAATGGGAACATCAGTGAAGGGGGCAAATGGGGAGATGATAAGTAGAGGTGATGTGAGAAGATGAAGTGAGTATTTTGAAGGTTTGTTGAAAGTGTTTGATGATAGAGTGGCAGATATAGGGTGTTTTGGTCGAGGTGGTGTGCAAAGTGAGAGGGTTAGGGAAAATTATTTGGTAAACAGAGAAGAGGAAGTAAAAGCTTTGCGGAAGATGAAAGCCGGCAAGGCAGCGGGTTTGGATGGTATTGCAGTGGAATTTATTAAAAAAGGGGGTGACTGTATTGTTGACTGGTTGGTAAGGTTATTTTTAATGTATGTGTGACTCATTGTGAGGTGGCTGAGGATTGGCGAAATGCTTGCATAGTGCCATTGTACAAAGGCAGAGGGGATAAAAGTGAGTGCTCAAATTACAGAGGTTTAAGTTTGTTGAGTATTCCTGGAAAATCATATTGAGGGTATTTATTGAGAGAGTGAAGGCATGTACGGAGCATCAGATTGTGGAAGAGCAGTGTGGTTTGAGAAGTGGTAGAGGATGTGTGGATCAGGTGCTTGCTTTGAAGAATATCTGAGAAATACTAGAAAAGCAAATGGATTTGTCTGTAGCATTTATGGATCTGGAGAAGGCATATGATAGAGTTGATAGAGATGCTCTGTGGAAGGTATTTAGGATATATGGTGTGTGAGGCAAGTTGTTAGAAGCAGTGAAATTTTTTTATGAAGGATGTAAGGCATGTGTACGTGTAGGAAGAGAGGAAAGTGATTGGTTCTGAGTGAATGTAGGTTTGCGGCAGGGGTGTGTGATGTCTCCATGGTTGTTTAATTTGTTTATGGATGGGGTGGTTAGGGAGGTGAATGCAAGAGTTTTGGAAAGAGGGGCAAGTATGCTGTCTGATGTGGATGAGAGAGCTTGAGAAGTGAGTCAGTTATTGTTCGCTGATGATACATCGCTGGTGGCTGATTCATGTGAGAAACTGCAGGAGCTGGTGACTGAGTTTGGTAAAGTGTGTGAAAGAAGAAAGGTGAGAGTATACGTGAATAAGAGCAAGGTTATTAGGTACAGTAGGGTTGAGGGACAAGTCAGTTGGGAGGTAAGTTTGAATGGAGAAAAACAGGAGGAAGTGAAGTGTTTTAGATATCTGAGAGTGGATTTGGCAGCGGATGGAAGCATGAAAGCGATAGTGAATCATAGGGTGGGGGGGGGGGGCGAAAGTTCTGGGAGCGTTGAAGAAAGTGTGGAAGTCGAGAACGTTATCTCGGAAAGCAAGAATGGGTATGTTTGAAGGAATAGTGGTTCCAACAATGTTATATGGTTGCGAGGCGTGGGCTATGGATAGAGTTGTGCGGAGGAGGGTGGATGTGCTGGAAATGAGATGTTTGAGGACAATGTGTAGTGTGAGGTGGTTTGATCGAGTAAGTAATGTAAGGGTAAGAGAGATGTGTGGTAATAAAAAGAGTGTGGTTGAGAGAGCAGAGGAGGTTGTTTTGAAATGGTTTGGTCACATGGAGAGAATGAATGAGGAAAGATTGACCAAGAGGATATATGTGTCAGAGGTGGGGGAACGAGGAGAAGTGGAAGACCAAATTGGAGGTGGGAAGATGGAGTAAAAAAGATTTTGAGTGATCGGGGCCTGAACATGCAGAGGGTGAAAGGAGTCCAAGGAATAGAGCGAAGTGGAACGACGTGGTATACCGGGGTCGACGTGCTGTCAATGGATGGAACCAGGGCATGTGAAGCGTCTGGGGTAAACCATGGAAAGTTCTGTGGGGCCTGGATGTGGAAAGGGAGCTGTGGTTTTGGTGCATTATTACATGACAGCTAGAGACTGAGTGTGAACGAATGTGGCCTTTGTTGTCTTTTCCTAGCGCTACCTCGTGCACATGAGGGGGGGATTGGGCTGTTATTTCATGTGTGGCGGGATGGCGATGGGAATGAATAAAGGCAGACAGTATGAATTATGTACATGTGTATATATGTATATGTCTGTGTGTGTATGTATGTGTGTAAGTTGAGATATATAGGTATGCATATTTGCGTGTGTGGACGTGTATGTATATACATGTGTATGTGGGTGGGGTGGGCCATTCTTTCATCTGTTTCCTTGCGCTACCTCGCTAACGCGGGAGACAGCGACAAAGCAAAATAATATATATTTATATATTGGAAAGGATCATAATTTTGCGCGTGATCAAGATATTCCTATGAGTCCGCAGGGAAAATGAAACACGATAGGTTCCCAAGTGCACTTTCGTGTAATAATCACGTCATCAGGGGAGACACAAGAGAGAAATGTAAGTCACTTGATATACATCGAAGAGACGATGCTAGGACGCCATTTGGTAAACATGTGATAGTCCAAAACATAAAACGAGCGTTCATAAACTTATCATTTTACAAATTTTATCAACAATAAAGTTATCTAATTTGTATATACCATCACTAATATTAAGATTATAATTCTTTGTGTATTTAGTAATAGAAGATTCAATGATATTTCTCTTGGTAATAGAGTTGGAGTTGATAACTGAGATGGCGTTACTCCAGTCAGTACATTGATCATAGTTTTTAACGTGATTAAACAAGGCATTTCATTCTTGTCCCGTTCTTATACGATATTTATGTTGCTTAAGTCTAACAGAAAGATCCTTACCAGTCTGACCAACATAAAATTTATCACATTTTCCACAAGGCACTTTATAGATGCATCCAAGAGAATTTTCTTGTGAATTCCTGATTAAGATATTCTTTATAGTATTATTGTTGCTAAAGGCAACATTTACATTAAAGGATTTAAGCAACATGGGAAGCAAAGTGAAATTATTATTAAAAAGGGAGAACTAAAAGATTCTTTATGTCAATGGGAGGTTTGGGCTCAACTCTATAAAATGATTTCTTTGCTAACTTAAGGGATTTATCAATGAAAGATCTAGGGTACTTTAACTTAGATCCAATAGAATATATCTTCTCAAGCTCATCATCAATAAACTCTGGACTGTAAATACGTAATGCCCTAAGGAGCATAGATTGCAATGATGATAATTTAACTCTGTCATGTTGAGATGAGTAATAATGAATATATGAGCATACATTGGTGGGTTTTTTGTGTATGCTAAACTTAAACTTGTTTCCTTGTCTATGGATCATGCAATCTAAAAATGGTAACATACCATTATTTTCATTTTCTACAGTAAATTTGATGGAAGGTACTAAATTGTTAAGTAAGGGGAGAAATATTTGTAAATTTTCATTTGTTGGCCAAACACAAAGAACATATACATACCTAAACCAAATTGCATTAGAAGGTAAAATATCCTTTAGTAATTTTGTTTCAAAAAATTCCATATAAAGATTACTTAGTACAGGTGAAAGAGGGTTACCCATTGCCATACCAAATTTTTGAGCATAATAATCTCCATTAAATTGAAATACACAGTCTTTTATACACAATTTTATCAGTTCAGTGAAATTAGACTTTGAAACAGGTAAATGAATATCATCCAAGACATCAAATAAATATTCGAAAAGGTCATCAAGTGGAACCTTAGTGAAAAGTGAGGAAACATCATAGCTAACTAGTTTAAAATCAGAGTGAACATTGATATTGTTTAGCTTGTTGACTAAATCTACATTGTTCATGATATTAGAATTTGATACCTTACCCATCAAAGGGCTTAATAAAGACTTGTTCATGATATTAGAATTTGATACCTTACCCACCAAAGGGCTTAATAAAGAAACTAACCATTTTGACAATTTATATGTGATGGAGCCTACTGAACTCACTATATGTATCGCTGGAAAATTCTGTTTATGTGTTTTGATAAGTCCATACATATATGGCAATGAAGGGGACAAAGATGACAAACTTTTGATAAGAGAAATGTTACCTTTCAACAACTTCATTTCTTTATTGAAATGAGAATTAATTGCTTCTAAGGGATTTTTACTAAGTTTAGAATATGTTGTGTCATCATTTAGATCATTCATTTTAGATAAATAGTTACTTTTGAGTAAAATCACAACAGTAATATTTAGTAATATGTATATCCTTGTCTTTTTTAAGGTGTTAATATCTCTTATGAATCTTTTAGGGCAATTAGCTTCCACTGGTTTTGACAAACTGGCATACACTAAACCCTTACAGATATTAATTTCATCATTACTTAAATTACTGTATTTTTCTAAATTACAAAAAGACTTTGTGACATCAACACAGCTGGCTTCCCTGTTAGAGCACACAAAACTTAAACCATAGTCTAATGCACACAAGGAATCTTTAGTTGTTTATTAGACAGGTTTACCACAAAAGATGGGTTTGTGTTCTTGGTCCAGTTGCTGTTTTCAATAAGATGGTCCAACTTACAATTTAGTGACACTTGTAGCCTATTGCATTCTTTCCTTAGTTTATCATAGCAATAGTCCAACATCCGGTTCTTCCAGTGTGTCGGTATTGCCATTTGAAAGGCACGCTTCTTCTCACTTGAAATGCGAAAAGCTTCCTCCATTTCAAGTTTATTTAATTCTCTTTAATTTCTCTATTACCAAGAGAAATATCATTGAATCTTCTATTATTAAATACACAAAGGATTATAATCTTAATATTAGTGATGGTCTATACAAATTAGATAACTTTATTGTTGATAAAATTTGTAAAATGATAAGTTTATGAACGCTCGTTGTATGTTTTGGACAATCACATGTTTACCAAATGGCGTCCTAGCTTCGTCTCTTCGATGTATATCAACTGACTTGTATTTCTCTCTTGTGTCTCCCCTGATGATGTGATATTACACGAAAGTGCCCTTGGGAACTTATCGTGTTACATTTTCCCCGTGGACTCATAGGAATATATATATATATATATATATATATATATATATATATGTATATATAATCATTATATATGTATATATATATATAAATATATGTATATATATACATATATTTCTAAAATGGGAAACAGAAGAAGGAGTCACGCGGGGAGTGCTCATCCTCCTCGAAGGCTCAGAGTGGGGTGCCTAAATGTGTGTGGATGTAACCAAGATGTGAAAAAAGGAGAGATAGGTAGTATGTTTGAGGAAAGGAACCTGGATGTTTTGGCTCTGAGTGAAACGAAGCTCAAGGGTAAAGGGGAAGAGTGGTTTGGGAATGTCTGGGGAGTAAAGTCAGGGGTTAGTGAGAGGACAAGAGCAAGGGAAGGAGTAGCAATACTCCTGAAACAGGAGTTGTGGGAGTATGTGATAGTGTAAGAAAGTAAATTCTCGATTAATATGGGTAAAACTGAAAGTTGATGGAGAGAGGTGGGTGATTATTGGTGCATATGCACCTGGGCATGAGAAGAAAGATCAAGAGAGGCAAGTGTTTTGGGAGCAGCTGAATGAGTGTGTTAGTGGTTTTGATGCACGAGACCGGGTCATAGTGATGGGTGATTTGAATGCAAAGGTGAGTAATGTGGCAGTTGAGGGAATAATTGGTATACATGGGGTGTTCAGTGTTGTAAATGGAAATGAAGAGCTTGTAGATTTATGTGCTGAAAAAGGACTGATGATTGGGAATACCTGGTTTAAAAAGCGAGATATACATAAGTATACTTATGTAAGTAGGAGAGATGGCCAGAGAGCGTTATTGGATTACGTGTTAATTGACAGGCGTGCGAAAGAGAGACTTTTGGATGTTAATGTGCTGAGAGGTGCAACTGGAGGGATGTCTGATCATTATCTTGTGGAGGCTAAGGTGAAGATTTGTATGGGTTTTCAGAAAAGAAGAGTGAATGTTGGGGTGAAGAGGGTGGTGAGAGTAAGTGAGCTTGAGAAGGAGACCTGTGTGAGGAAGTACCAGGAGAGACTGAGTACAGAATGGAAAAAGGTGAGAACAATGGAAGTAAGGGGAGTGGGGGAGGAATGGGATGTATTTAGGGAATCAGTGATGGATTGCGCAAAAGATGCTTGTGGCATGAGAAGAGTGGGAGGTGGGTTGATTAGAAAGGGTAGTGAGTGGTGGGATGAAGAAGTAAGAGTATTAGTGAAAGAGAAGAGAGAGGCATTTGGACGATTTTTGCAGGGAAAAAATGCAATTGAGTGGGAGATGTATAAAAGAAAGAGACAGGAGGTCAAGAGAAAGGTGCAAGAGGTGAAAAAAAGGGCAAATGAGAGTTGGGGTGAGAGAGTATCATTAAATTTTAGGGAGAATAAAAAGATGTTCTGGAAGGAGGTAAATAAAGTGCGTAAGACAAGGGAGCAAATGGGAACTTCAGTGAAGGGCGCAAATGGGGAGGTGATAACAAGTAGTGGTGATGTGAGAAGGAGATGGAGTGAGTATTTTGAAGGTTTGTTGAATGTGTTTGATGATAGAGTGGCAGATATAGGGTGTTTTGGTCGAGGTGGTGTGCAAAGTGAGAGGGTTAGGGAAAATGATTTGGTAAACAGAGAAGAAGTAGTGAAAGCTTTGCGGAAGATGAAAGCCGGCAAGGCAGCAGGTTTGGATGGTATTGCAGTGGAATTTATTAAAAAAGGGGGTGACTGTATTGTTGACTGGTTGGTAAGGTTATTTAATGTATGTATGACTCATGGTGAGGTGCCTGAGGATTGGCGGAATGCGTGCATAGTGCCATTGTACAAAGGCAAAGGGGATAAGAGTGAGTGCTCAAATTACAGAGGTATAAGTTTGTTGAGTATTCCTGGTAAATTATATGGGAGGGTATTGATTGAGAGGGTGAAGGCATGTACAGAGCATCAGATTCGGGAAGAGCAGTGTGGTTTCAGAAGTGGTAGAGGATGTGTGGATCAGGTGTTTGCTTTGAAGAATGTATGTGAGAAATACTTAGAAAAGCAAATGGATTTGTATGTAGCATTTATGGATCTTGAGAAGGCATATGATAGAGTTGATAGAGATGCTCTGTGGAAGGTATTAAAAATATATGGTGTGGGAGGAAAGTTGTTAGAAGCAGTGAAAAGTTTTTATCGAGGATGTAAGGCATGTGTACGTGTAGGAAGAGAGGAAAGTGATTGGTTCTCAGTGAATGTAGGTTTGCGGCAGGGGTGTGTGATGTCTCCATGGTTGTTTAATTTGTTTATGGATGGGGTTGTTAGGGAGGTGAATGCAAGAGTTTTGGAAAGAGGGGCAAGTATGAAGTCTGTTGGGGATGAGAGAGCTTGGGAAGTGAGTCAGTTGTTGTTCGCTGATGATACGGCGCTGGTGGCTGATTCATGTGAGAAACTGCAGAAGCTGGTGACTGAGTTTGGAAAAGTGTGTGGAAGAAGAAAGTTAAGAGTAAATGTGAATAAGAGCAAGGCTATTAGGTACAGTAGGGTTGAGGGTCAAGTCAATTGGGAGGTGAGTTTGAATGGAGAAAAACTGGAGGAAGTGAAGTGTTTTAGATATCTGGGAGTGGATCTGGCAGCGGATGGAACCATGGAAGCGGAAGTGGATCATAAGGTGGGGGAGGGGGCGAAAATCCTGGGGGCCTTGAAGAATGTGTGGAAGTCGAGAACATTATCTCGGAAAGCAAAAATGGGTATGTTTGAAGGAATAGTGGTTCCAACAATGTTGTATGGTTGCGAGGCGTGGGCTATGGATAGAGTTGTGCGCAGGAGGATGGATGTGCTGGAAATGAGATGTTTGAGGACAATGTGTGGTGTGAGGTGGTTTGATCGAGTGAGTAACGTAAGGGTAAGAGAGATGTGTGGAAATAAAAAGAGCGTGGTTGAGAGAGCAGAAGAGGGTGTTTTGAAGTGGTTTGGGCACATGGAGAGGATGAGTGAGGAAAGATTGACCAAGAGGATATATGTGTCGGAGGTGGAGGGAACAAGGAGAAGAGAGAGACCAAATTGGAGGTGGAAAGATGGAGTGAAAAAGATTTTGTGTGATCGGGGCCTGAACATGCAGGAGGGTGAAAGGAGGGCAAGGAATAGAGTGAATTGGAGCGATGTGGTATACCGGGGTTGACGTGCTGTCAGTGGATTGAAGCAAGGCATGTGAAGCGTCTGGGGTGAACCATGGAGGGCTGTGTGGGTATGTATATTTGCGTGTGTGGACGTATGTATATGCATGTGTATGGGGGGGGTTGGGCCATTTCTTTCGTCTGTTTCCTTGCGCTACCTCGCAAACGCGGGAGACAGCGACAAAGTATAATAAAAGATAAAAAAAAAAAAAAATATATATATATATATATATATATATATATATATATATATATATATATATATATATATATATATATATATATATATATATCAACAACTCAGTCCCTCAAGGTTCTGTCCTGTCCCCTTTATTTTTTCTCCTCTTTATCAACGATGTCCTTTCATTCACTCTCAACGTTATCCTTTTATACACATTTCCAAACTCGGTCACCAAATTACGCAGTTTCTCACTCGAGTCAGTCTGTAGTGCTGTGTGTTCGGCGAACATCAGCCGACTCGCTTCCCAGGCTCTCTCATCTCCAACATACTGCATACTCTCCCCTCTCTCCAAAACTCTTTCATTTACCTCCCTAGTCACCCCATCCATAAACAGATTAAAGAACCATGGTGATATCACACACCCTTGCCGCAGACCGACCTTCACTGGGAACCAATCGGTTTCATCTTTTCCTATTCGTGCACATGCCTTCCATCCTTTATAAAAACTTCTCTGCTTCTCGCAGCTTACCTCCCACGCCATATATTCTCAAGACCTTCGACGAAGTATTCCATGATATGCCTTTTCCAAATCCATAAATAACACATACAAATCCTTCTGTTTTTTTTAAGTATTTCTCACCCACATTCTTCAAAGCAGAAACCTGATCTACACATCATCTGTCACTTATGAAACCACACTGCTCCTCCACAGTCAGATGCTCTGTGCATGCCTTCAGCCTCTCGATCAGTACCCTCCCATACAACTTGCCAAGTTTACTCAACAAATTTGTACCTTTGTAGTTTGAACACGCGCCTTTAATCCCTTTGCCTTTATACAATGGTACTATACATGCTTTCCGCGAATGCTCAAGCACTTCATTATGATCCATACATACACTGAATATCCTTACCTTCCAATCAACAACACAGTCACTACCTTTTTTAATAGATTCAAAAGCAGTGCCATTCCACTCCCGCTGCCTTGCCGCAGTTCATCTTCTGCAAGGCTTTCACCACCTCTTTCTCCACCAAACCACTCTCATGACTCTCTCACTTCGCATACCACCCCGACCAAAGCACCCTATATCTGCCACTGTATCATTAAACACATTCAACAAACCTTCAAAACACTCTCTCCATCTCCTCCTGACTCCATCACTGTTATCACTATCCCTTTTGCCCCCTTCACCGATGTTCCCATTTGTTCTCTTTTCTTTCGCAAATTGTTTACCTCCTTCCAAAGCATCTTATTATCCTTAAGATTTAATGGCATTCCCTGATTCCAAATCTCATTTGCCCTCTATTTCAACCCCTGCACCTTCCTCTTGACCTCCTGGCGCTTTCTCTTATACTTATCCCAATTATTTTCAGTCCTTCCCTGTAAGTACTACCCAAACGTCACTCTTTTCTCTTTCATTAGCAACATTACTTTTTCATCCCACCACTCGCCGCTCTTTCTAATCTCCCCATCTCTTACCTTTCGCATGCCACATGCATCGCTTGCACATGCCACCACTGCTTCTCTAAATACCTCTCATTCCTTGTCCACTCGCCACATTTCATCTGCTCTCACCTTTTGCCATTATACACTTGATATCTGCTGGTATTTCTTCACACGAGTCTCCTTTCCATGCTCACTCGCACCACTCTCTTCTCCCCGACATTGTTTCATCTTTTTTCGAAAACCTTTATAGTTCTTTACCATCGTCTCCACCAGCTGCCCCTCTTAACACATGGACATCCAAAAGTGTCTTTTACACGCCTGTCAATTAATAAATCTTTAATAATGCCCGTTGAGCATCTCTTTTCCTTGCAGACGTATACTTGTGAATATCACTTTTTTTAAAAACCAGGTTTTCCCAATCACCAGTCTTTTTTCAGCACACAACTCCACAAGTTCTTCACCATTTCCATTCATAACACTGAGTACCCCATGCGAACCAATTATACCCTCAACTGTCACGTTATTTACCTTCGCATTTAAATCACCCATCACTAATTCCCGGTTTCGTGCACCAAAGCTGCTGACACACTCACTCGGCTGCTCCCAAAATACTTGCCTCTCATGATCTTTCTTCTCGTGGCCAGGTGCATAAGCACTGATAATCACCCATCTCTCGCCATCCACTCCAGCTTCAGTAGTAGTGCTATTCCTTCCTTAACTCTTGTCCACTCACCAACCCCAAACTTAACTTTACTCCTAAGACATTTCCAAACAATTCTTCCCTTTTCCCTTGAGCATCGGCTCGCTCAGAGCCAGAGCAAACATTTCTTTCTCAGACTTACTACTTGTCTCTTTTTTCTCATCTTGGTTACATCCACACACATTCG
The DNA here is from genome assembly GCF_036320965.1 of Panulirus ornatus. Taxonomy (NCBI): domain Eukaryota; kingdom Metazoa; phylum Arthropoda; class Malacostraca; order Decapoda; family Palinuridae; genus Panulirus; species Panulirus ornatus. Next base: position 29,402,935 of record NC_092233.1, read on the forward strand.
AGGAAGATGAAACTCCCTGCTTGACTCCTGTTTGGGCTTCTAGAAATTGAAATACAAGGCGAGGTTCTCCAGCCCCTCCCCTCGCCATCCTTTAGTCGTCGTCTACGACACACGGGGAAAACGGAGGTAGAATTTTTTCTTCCCAACATCAGGGATGATATATATATATATATATATATATATATATATATATATATATACTTGGGGAAAAGGGAGAAAGAATACTTCCCACGTATTCCCTGCGTGTCGTAGAAGGCGACTAAAAGGGAAGGGAGCGGGGGGCTGGAAATCCTCCCCTCTCATTTTTTTTTTTTCCAAAAGAAGGAACAGAGAAGGGGGCCAGGTGAAGATATTCCCTCAAAGGCCCAGTCCTCTGTTCTTTACGCTACCTCGCTAATGCGGGAAATGGCGAATAGTATGAAATATATATATATATATATATATATATATATATATTTTTTTTTTTTTTTTTTATACTTTGTCGCTGTCTCCCGCGTTTCTAAAATGGGAATATATATATATATATATATATATATATATATATATATATATATATATATATATATATATATATATATATATATATATATATTATTATTATTATTATTATTATTATTATTAGGGGAAGAGTGGTTTGGGAATGTCTTGGGAGTAAAGTCAGGGGTTAGTGAGAGGACAAGAGCAAGGGAAGGAGTAGCACTACTCCTGAAACAGGAGTTGTGGGAGTATGTGATAGAATGTAAGAAAGTAAATTCTCGATTAATATGGGTAAAACTGAAAGTTGATGGAGAGAGATGGGTGATTATTGGTGCATATGCACCTGGGCATGAGAAGAAAGATCATGAGAGGCAAGTGTTTTGGGAGCAGCAGAATGAGTGTTAGTGGTTTTGATGCACGAGACAGGGTTATAGTGATGGGTGATTTGAATGGAAAGGTGAGTAATGTGGCAGTTGAGGGAATAATTGGTATACTTGGGGTGTTCAGTGTTGTAAATGGAAATGGTGAAGAGCTTGTAGATTTAGGTGCTGAAAAAGGACTGGTGATTGGGAATACCTGGTTTAAAAAGCGAGATATACATAAGTATACGTATGTAAGTAGGAGAGATGGCCAGAGAGCGTTATTGGATTACGTGTTAATTGACAGGCTCGCGAAAGAGAGACTTTTGGATGTTAACGTGCTGAGAGGTGCAACTGGAGGGATGTCTGATCATTATCTTGTGGAGGCTAAGGTGAAGATTTGTACGGGTCTCAGAAAAGAAGAGTGAATGTTGGGATGAAGAGGTTGGTGAGAGTAAGTGAGCTTGGGAAGGAGACTTTTGTGAGGAAGTACCAGGAGAGACTGAGTACAGAATGGAAAAAGGTGAGAACAATGGAAGTAAGGGGAGTGGGGGAGGAATGGGATGTATTTAGGGAATCAGTGATGGATTGCGCAAAAGATGCTTGTGGCATGAGAAGCGTGGGAGGTGGGTTGATTAGAAAGGGTAGTGAGTGGTGGGATGAAGAAGTAAGATTATTAGTGAAAGAGAAGAGAGAGGCATTTGGACGACTTTTGCAGGGAAAAAATGCAATTAGGTGGGAGATGTATAAAAGAAAGAGACAGGAGGTCAAGAGAAAGGTGCAAGAGGTGAAAAAGAGGGCAAATGAGAGTTGGGGTGAGAGAGTATCATTAAATTTTAGGGAGAATAAAAAGATGTTCTGGAGGGAGGTAAATAAAGTGCGTAAGACAAGGGAGCAAATGGGAACTTCAGTGAAGGGCGCAAATGGGGAGGTGATAACTAGTAGTGGTGATGTGAGAAGGAGGTGGAGTGAGTATTTTGAAGGTTTGTTGAATGTGTTTGATGATAGAGTGGCAGATATAGGGTGTTTTGGTCGAGGTGGTGTGCAAAGTGAGAGGGTTAGGGAAAATGATTTGGTAAACAGAGAAGAGGTAGTGAAAGCTTTGCGGAAGATGAAAGCCGGCAAGGCAGCAGGTTTGGATGGTATTGCAGTGGAATTTATTAAAAAAGGGGGTGACTGTATTGTTGACTGGTTGGTAAGGTTATTTAATGTATGTATGACTCATGGTGAGGTGCCTGAGGATTGGCGGAATGCGTGCATAGTGCCATTGTACAAAGGCAAAGGGGATAAGAGTGAGTGCTCAAATTACAGAGGTATAAGCTTGTTGAGTATTCCTGGTAAATTATATGGGAGGGTATTGATTGAGAGGGTGAAGGCATGTACAGAGCATCAGATTGGGGAAGAGCAGTGTGGTTTCAGAAGTGGTAGAGGATGTGTGGATCAGGTGTTTGCTTTGAAGAATGTATGTGAGAAATACTTAGAAAAGCAAATGGATTTGTATGTAGCATTTATGGATCTGGAGAAGGCATATGATAGAGTTGATAGAGATGCTCTGTGGAAGGTATTAAGAATATATGGTGTGGGGGGCAAGTTGTTAGAAGCAGTGAAAAGTTTTTATCGAGGATGTAAGGCATGTGTACGTGTAGGAAGAGAGGAAAGTGATTGGTTCTCAGTGAATGTAGGTTTGCGGCAGGGGTGTGTGATGTCTCCATGGTTGTTTAATTTGTTTATGGATGGGGTTGTTAGGGAGGTGAATGCAAGAGTTTTGGAAAGAGGGGCAAGTATGAAGTCTGTTGGGGATTAGAGAGCTTGGGAAGTGAGTCAGTTGTTGTTCGCTGATGATACAGCGCTGGTGGCTGATTCATGTGAGAAACTGCAGAAGCTGGTGACTGATTTTGGTAAAGTGTGTGAAAGAAGAAAGTTAAGAGTAAATGTGAATAAGAGCAAGGTTATTAGGTACAGTAAGGTTGAGGGTCAAGTCAATTGGGAGGTAAGTTTGAATGGAGAAAAACTGGAGGAAGTAAAGTGTTTTAGATATCTGGGAGTGGATCTGGCAGCGGATGGAACCATGGAAGCGGAAGTGAATCATAGGGTGGGGGAGGGGGCGAAAATCCTGGGTGCCTTGAAGAATGTGTGGAAGTCGAGAACATTATCTCGGAAAGCAAAAATGGGTATGTTTGAAGGAATAGTGGTTCCAACAATGTTGTATGGTTGCGAGGCGTGGGCTATGGATAGAGTTGTGCGCAGGAGGGTGGATGTGCTGGAAATGAGATGTTTGAGGACAATGTGTGGTGTGAGGTGGTTTGATCGAGTAAGTAATGTAAGGGTAAGAGAGATGTGTGGAAATAAAAAGAGCGTGGTTGAGAGAGCAGAAGAGGGTGTTTTGAATTGGTTTGGGCACATGGAGAGAATGAGTGAGGAAAGATTGACCAAGAGGATATATGTGTCGGAGGTGGAGGGAACGAGGAGAAGTGGGAGACCAAATTGGAGGTGGAAAGATGGAGTGAAAAAGATTTTGTGTGATCGGGGCCTGAACATGCAGGAGGGTGAAAGGTGGGCAAGGAATAGAGTGAATTGGATCGATGTGGTATACCGGGGTTGACGTGCTGTCAGTGGATTGAATCAGGGCATGTGAAGCGTCTGGGGTAAACCATGGAAAGTTGTGTCGGGCCTGGATGTGGAAAGGGAGCTTTGGTTTCGGGCATTATTGCGTGACAGCTGGAGACTGAGTGTGAACGAATGGGGCCTTTGTTGTCTTTTCCTAGTGCTACCTCGCACACATGAGGGGGGGAGGGGGATGGTATTCCATGTGTGGCGAGGTGGCGATGGGATTGAATAGGGGCAGACAGTGTGAATTGTGTGCATGGGTATATATGTATGTGTCTGTGTGTGTTTATATATGTGTACATTGAGATGTATAGGTATGTATATTTGCGTGTGTGGGCGTGTGTGTGTGTACATTGTGTATGGGGGTGGGTTGGGCCATTTCTTTCGTCTGTTTCCTTGCGCTTCCTCGCAAACGCAGGAGACAGCGACAAAGCAAAATAAAATAAGAAAATGAAAATTATTATTATTATTATTATTATTATTATTATTATTATTATTATTATTATTATACTTTGTCGCTGTCTCCCGCGTTAGCGAGGTAGCAAAAGGAAACAGACGAAAGAATGGCCCAACCCACCACATACACATGTGTATACATACACGTCCACAAACGCACATATACATACCTATACATCTCAACGTATACATATATATACACACACAGACATATACATATATACACATGTACATAATTCATACTGTCTGCCCTTATTCGTTCCCGTCGCCACCCCGCCACACATGAAATAACAACCCTCTTTCCCCGCATGTGCGCGAGGTAGCGCTAGGAAGACAACAAAGGTCACACTCGTTCACACTCAGTCTCTAGCTGTCATGTATAATGCACCGAAACGACAGCTCCCTTTCGACATCCAGGCCCACAGAACTTTCCATGGTTTACCCCAGACGCTTCACATTCCCTGGTTCAATCCATTGACAGCGCGTCGACCCCGGTATACCACATCGATCCAATTCACTCTATTCCTTGCACGCCTTTCACCCTCCTGCATGTTCAGGCTCCAATCACTCAAAATCTTTTTCACAATATCTTTCCACCTCCAATTTGGTCTCCCACTTCTCCTTGTTCCCTCCACCTCAGACACATATAACCTCTTGGTCAATCTTTCCTCACTCATTCTCTCCATGTGACCAAACCATTTCAAAACAACCTCTTTTGCTCTCAACCACACTCTTTTTATTACCACACATCTCTCTTACCCTTTAATTACTTACTCGATCAAACCACCTCACACCACATTATGTCCTCAAACATCTCATTTCCAGCACATCCACCCTCCTCCGCACAACTCTATCTATAGCCCACGCCTCGCAACCATATATCATTGTTGAAACCACTATTCCTTCAAACATACCCATTTTTGCTTTCCAAGATAATGTTCTCCACTTCCACACTTTCTTGAACGCTTCCAGAACTTTCGCCCCTCCCCCACCCTATGATTCACTTCGGCCTCCATGGTTCCAATGTGCTGCCAAATCCACTCTCAGATATCTAAAACACTTCACTTCCTCCAGTTTTTCTCCATTCAAACTTACCTCCCATATGACTTGTCCTTCAACCCTACTGTTCCTAATAACCTTGCTCTTATTCACAATTACTCTCACCTTTCTTCTTTCACACACTTTACCAAACTCATTCACCAGCTTCTACAGTTTCTCACCCGAATCAGCCACCAGCGCTGTATCATCAGCGAACAACAACTGACTCACTTCCCAAGCTCTCTTATCCACAGCAGACTGCATGCTTTCCCCTCTTTCCAAAACTCTTGCATTCACCTCCCTAACAACCCCATCCATAAACAAATTAAACAACCTTGGAGACATCACGCACCCCTGCCGGAAACCAACATTCACTAAGAACCAATCACTTTCCTCTCTTCCTACACGTACACATGCCTTACATCCTCGATAAAAACTTTTCATTGCTTCTAACAACTTGCCTCCCACAGCACATATTCTTAATACCTTCCACAGAGCATCTCTCTCAGATGCCTTCTCCAGATCCACAGATGCTACATACAAATCCATTTGCTTTTCTAAGTATTTCTCACATACATTCGTCAAAGCAAACACCTGATCCACACATCCTCTACGACTTCTGAAACCACACTGCTCTTCCCCAGTCAGATGCTTTGTACATGCCTTCACCCTCTCAATCAATACCCTCCATATAATTTCCCAGGAATACTCAACAAACTTATACCTCTGTAATTTGAGCACTCACTTTTATCCCCTTTGCCTTTGTACAATGGCACTATGCAAGTATTCCGCCAATCCTCAGGCATCTCACCATAAGTCGTATTATACATTAAATAATCTTACCAACCAGTCAACAATACAGTCACCCCCTTTTTTAATAAATTCCACTGTAATACCATCCAAACCTGCTGCCTTTCCGTCTTTCATCTTCCGCAAAGCTTTTACTACCTCTTCTCTGTTTACCAAATCACTTCCTAACCCTCTCACTTTGCACACCACCTCGACCAAAACACCCTATATCTGCCACTCTATAATCAAACACATTCAGCAAACCTTCAAAACACTCACTCCTTCTCACATCACCACTACTTGTTATCACCTCCCCATTAGCCCCCTTCAATGATGTTCCCATTTGTTCCCTTGTCTTACGCACTTTATTTACCTCCTTCCAAAACATCTTTTTATTCTTCCTATAATTTAATGATACTCTGTCACCCCAACTCTCATTTGCCCTCTTTTTCTCTTCTTGCACCTTTCTCTTGACCTCTTGCCTCTTTCTTTTATACATCTCCCAATCATTTGCATTATTTCCCTGCAAAAATCGTCCAAATGCCTCTCTTCTCTTTCACTAATAATCTTTCTTCTTCATCCCACCACTCACTAATAATCTTACTTCTTCATCCCACCACTCACTACCCTTTCTAATCTGTCCACCTCCCACGCTTCTCATGCCACAAGCATCTTTTGCACAAGCCATCACAGCTTCCCTAAATACATCCCATTCCTCCCCCACTCCCCTTACGTCCTTTGTTCTCACCTTTTTCCATTCTGTACTCAGTCTCTCCTGGTATTTCCTCACATAAGTCTCCTTCCCTAGCTCACTTACTCTCACCACTCTCTTTACCCCAACATTCTCTCTTCTTTTCTGAAAACCTCTACAAATCTTCACCTTCGCCTCCACAAGATAATGATCAGACATCCCTCCAGTTGCACCTCTCAGGACATTAACATCCAAAAGTGTCTCTTTCGCGCGCCTATCAATTAACACGTAATCCAATAACGCTCTCTGGCCATCTCTCCTAATTACATACGTAAACTTGTGTATATCTCTCTTTTTAAACCAGGTATTCCCAATCACCAGTCCTTTTTCAGCACATAAATCTACAAGCTCTTCACCATTTCCATTTACAACAGTGAACACCCCATGTATACCAGTTATTCCCTCAACTGCCACATTACTCACCTTTGCATTCAAATCACCCATCACTATAACCCTGTTTCGTGCATCAAAAGTAACACTCACTCAGCTGCTCCCAAAACACTTGCCTCTCATGATCTTTCTTCTCATGCCCAGGTGCATATGCACCAATAATCACCCATCTCTCTCTATCCACTTTCAGATTTACCCATATCTGTCTAGAGTTTACCTTCTTAACTCAATCACATACTCCCACCACTCCTGTTTCAGGAGTAGTGCTACTCCTTCCCTTGCTCTCTTCCTCTCACTAACCCCTGACATTACTCCCAAGACATTCCCAGACCACTCTACCCCCTTTACCAATGAGCTTCGTTTCACTCAGAGCCAAAACATCCAGGTTCCTTTCCAGAAACATACTACCTAGCTCTCCTTTTTTCTCATCCTGGTTACATCCACACACATATAGACACCCCAATCTGAGCCCTCGAGGAGGATGAGCACCTCCCGCGTGACTTTTTTTTTCTGTTTCCCCTTTTAGAAAGTTAAAATACAAGGAGGGGAGGGTTTCTAGTCCCCACTCCCGTCCCCTTTAGTCGCCTTCTACGACACGTGAGGAATGCGTGGGAAATATTCTTTCTCCCCTATACCCAGGGATAGGGGAGTGGCAGATATAGGGTGTTTTGGTCGAGGTGGTGTGCAAAGTGAGAGGGTTAGGGAAAATGATTTGGTAAACAGAGAAGAGGTAGTGAAAGCTTTGCGGAAGATGAAAGCCGGCAAGGCAGCAGGTTTGGATGGTATTGCAGTGGAATTTATTAAAAAAGGGGGTGACTGTATTGTTGACTGGTTGGTAAGGTTATTTAATGTATGTATGACTCATGGTGAGGTGGCTGAGGTTTGGTGGAATGCTTGCATAGTGCCATTGTACAAAGACAAAGGGGATAAGAGTGAGTGTTCACATTAGAGGTATAAGTTTGTTAAGTATTCCTGGGAAATTATATAGGAGGGTATTGATTGAGAGGGTGAAGGCGTGTGGTTTCAGAAGTGGTAGAGGATGTGTGGACTAGGTGTTTGCTTTGAAAAATGTATGTGAGAAATACTTAGAAAAGCAAATGGATTTATATGTATTAATGGATCTGGAGAAGGCATATTGTAGAGATGCTCTGTGGAAGGTATTAAGAATATATGGTGTGGGATGTAAGTTGTTAGAAGCAGTGAAGAGCTTTTATCGAGGATGTAAGGCATGTGTACGTGTAGGAAGAGAGGAAAGTGATTGGTTCTCAGTGGATATTGGTTTGCGGCAGGGACGCGTGAAGTCTCCATGGTTGTTTAATTTATTTAAGGATGGGGTTGTTAGGGAGGTAAATGCAAGAGTTTTGGAAAGAGGGGCAAGTATGGAGTCTGTTGTGGATGAGAGAGCTCGGGAAGTGAGTCAGTTGTTGTTCGCTGCTGATGCAGCGCTGGTGGGTGATTCGGATGAGAAACTGCAGAAGCTGGTGACTGAGTTTGGTAAAGTGTGTGAAAGAAGAAAGGTGAGAGTAAATGTGAATAAGAGGAAGGTTATTAGGAACAGTAGGGTTGAAGGATAAGTCAATTGGGAGGTAAGTTTGAATGGAGAAAAACTGGAGGAAGTGAAGTGTTTTAGATATCTGGGAGTGGATTTGGCAGCGGATGGAACCATGGAAGCCGTAATGAGTCACAGGGTGGGGGAGGGGGCGAAAGTTCTGGGAGCGTTGAAAAATGTGTGGAAGGCGAGACGATTATCTTGGAAAGCAAAAATGGGTATGTTTGAAAGAATAGTCATTCCAACAATGTTATATGGTTATGAGGCGTGGGTTATAGAAAGGGTTGTGCGGAGGAGGGTGGATGTGTTGGAAATGAGATGTTTGAGGACAATATGTGGTGTGAGGTGGTTTGATCGAGTAAGTAAGCAAGTAATAAAATGGTAAGTGGTGTCCCCCCTGCTGTAAGCCCGTTATCTGAGTGCAGTGCGATACAGACCCTACATTGTTTTGTCTGTCATAATTGAGTATCGTAGAATTATAACTCGTTAGAAAAGGGTCTAACTAAGTTTAATGTTATCGGACAAATTGTCATAAAGGAAAGAGATCTGGTTTGAAATCTTACCTGGAATGTTAACTCATGTTCAGTGTTAACTCATGTTCAGTGTTAAATTCATGTTCAATGTCAAACTCATGTTCAGTGTTAACGTAAATGAGTTGTGCCTTTAGTGTGTTTATCTTTGTACACTTCAGTTCCTTTCATTATAAGTAGTTGTAATGCTGGTCTTTGATTCAATCCCATGACCTTCAGATAGTGTTATCCTGTATTGTGAAACAACAAATTTAAAGTCCTTGCTAGACAAGGATCAGTATAGTATTTGTAACATATGTATGTTACTGGTGACTGAGTTTGGTAAAGTGTGTGGAAGAAGAAAGTTAAGAGTAAATGTGAATAAGAGCAAGGTTATTAGGTACAGTAGGGTTGAGGGTCAAGTCAATTGGGAGGTGAGTTTGAATGGAGAAAAACTGGAGGAAGTGAAGTGTTTTAGATATCTGGGAGTGGATCTGTCAGCGGATGGAACCATGGAAGCGGAAGTGGATCATAGGGTGGGGGAGGGGGCGAAAATTTTGGGAGCCTTGAAAAATGTGTGGAAGTCGAGAACATTATCTCGGAAAGCAAAAATGGGTATGTTTGAAGGAATAGTGGTTCCAACAATGTTGTATGGTTGCGAGGCGTGGGCTATGGATAGAGTTGTGCGCAGGAGGATGGACGTGCTGGAAATGAGATGTTTGAGGAAAATGTGTGGTGTGAGGTGGTTTGATCGAGTAAGTAACGTAAGGGTAAGAGAGATGTGTGGAAATAAAAAGAGCGTGGTTGAGAGAGCAGAAGAGGGTGTTTTGAAATGGTTTGGGCACATGGAGAGAATGAGTGAGGAAAGATTGACCAAGAGGATATATGTGTCGGAGGTGGAGGGAACGAGGAGAAGAGGGAGACCAAATTGGAGGTGGAAAGATGGAGTGAAAAGGATTTTGTGTGATCGGGGCCTGAACATGCAGGAGGGTGAAAGGAGGGCAAGGAATAGAGTGAATTGGAGCGATGTGGTATACAGGGGTTGACGTGCTGTCAGTGGATTGAATCAAGGCATGTGAAGCGTCTGGGGTAAACCATGGAAAGCTGTGTAGGTATGTATGTTTGCGTGTGTGGACGTGTGTATGTACATGTGTATGGGGGGGGGGGGGGGGGGTTGGGCCATTTCTTTTGTCTGTTTCCTTGCGCTACCTCGCAAACGCGGGAGACAGCGACAAAGTATAAAAAGAAAAAAAAAAAAAAAAAAAATATATATATATATATATATATATATATATATATATATATATATATATATATATATATATCCCTGGGGATAGGGGAGAAAGAACACTTCCCACGCATTCCTCGTAAAGGCGACTGAATGGGACGGGAGCGGGGTGCTAGAAACCCTCCCCTCCTTGTATTTTAACTTTCTAAAAGGGAAAACAGAAGGAGTCACGCGGGGAGTGCGCATCCTCCTCGAAGGCTCAGATTCGGATGTCTAAATGTGTGTGGATGTAACCAAGATGAGAAAAAAGGATAGGTAGTATGTTTCAGGAAAGGAACCTGGATATTTTGGCTCTAAATGAAACAAAGCTCAAGGGTGAAGGGGAAGAGTGGTTTGGGAATGTCTTGGGAGTAAAGTCAGGGGTTAGTGAGAGGACGAGAGCAAGGGAAGGAGTAGCACTACTACTGAAACAGGAGTGGTGGGAGTATGTGATGGAGTGTAAGAAAGTAAACTCTGGATTGATATGGGTAAAGCTGAAAGTGGTTGGAGAGAGCTGGGGGATTATTGGTGCATATGCACCTGGGCATGAGAAGAAAGATCATGAGAGGCAAGTGTTTTGGGAGCAGCTGAGTGAGTGTGTTAGTAGTTTTGATGCACGAGACCGGATTATAGTGATGGGCGATTTTAATGCAAAGATGAGTAATGTGGCAGTTGAGGGAATAATTGGTATGCATGGGGTGTTCAGTGTTGTAAATGGAAATGAAGAGCTTGTAGATTTATGTGCGGAAAAAGGACTGGTGATTGGGAATACCTGGTTTAAAATGAGAGATGTACATAAGTATACGTATGTAAGTAGGAGAGATGGCCAGAGATCGTTATTGGATTACGTGTTAATTGATATGCGCCCGAAAGAGAGACTTTTGGATGTTCATGTGCTGAGAGGTGCAACTGATCATTATCTTGTGGAGGCGAAAGTGAAGATTTGTAGAGGTTTTCAGAAAAGAAGAGAGAATGTTGGGGTGAAGAGAGTGGTTAGAGTAAGTGAGCTTGGGAAGGAGACGTGTATGAGGAAGTACCAGTAGAGACTGAGTACAGAATGGAAAAACGTGAGAACAAATGACGTAAGTGGAGTGGGGAAGGAATGGGATGTATTTAGGGAAGCAGTGATGGCTTGTGCAAAAGATGCTTGTGGCATGAGAAGCGTGGGAGGTGGGCAGATTAGAAAGAGTAGTGAGTGGTGGGATGAAGAAGTAAGTTTTATTAGTGAAAGAGAAGAGAGAGACATTTGGACGACTTTTGCAGGGAAATAATGCAGATGAGTGGGAGATGTATAAAAGAAAGAGACAGGAGGTCAAGAGGAAGGTGCAAGAGGGAAAAAGAGGGCAAATGAGAGTTGGGGAGAGAGAGCATCATTAAATTTTAGGGAGAATAAAAAGATGTTTTGGAAGGTGAATAAAGTGCGTAAGACAAGGGAACAAATGGGAACATCAGTGAAGGGGCTAATGGGGAGATGATAACAAGAAGTGGTGATGTGAGAAGGAGATGGAATTAGTATTTTGAAGGTTTGTTGAATGTGTCTGATGATAGAGTGGCAGATATAGGGTGTTTTGGTCGAGGTCGTGTACAAAGTCAGAGGGTTAGGGAGAATGATTTGGTAAACAGAGAAGAGGTAGTAAGAGCTTTGCGGAAGATGAAAGCCGGCAAGGCAGCGGGTTTGGATGATATTGCAGTGGAATTTATTTAAAAAGGGGGTGACTGTATGTTGACTGGTTGGTAAGATTATTTAATGTATGTATGACTCATGGTGAGGTGCCTGAGGATTAGCGGAATGCTTGCATAGTGCCATTGTACAAAGGCAAAGGGGATAAGAGTGAGTGCTCAAATGACAGAGGTATAAGTTTGTCGAGTATTCCTGGGAAATTATGTGGGAGGGTATTGATTGAGAGGGTGAAGGCATGTACAGAGCATCAGATTGGGGAAGAGCAGTGTGGTTTCAGAAGTGGTAGAGGATGCGTGGATCAGGTATTTGCTTTGGAGAATGTATGTGAGAAATACTTAGAAAAGCAAATGGATTTGTATGTAGCATTTATGGATCTGGAGAAGGCATATGATAGAGTTGATAGAGATGCTCTGTGGAAGGCATAAAGAATATATGGTGTGGGAGGCAAGTTGTTAGAAGCAGTGAAAAGTTTTTATCGAGAATGTAAGGCATGTGTACGTGTAGGAAGAGAGGAAAGTGATTGGCTCTCAGTGAATGTTGCTTTGCGGCAGGGGTGTGTGATGTCTCCATGGTTGTTTAACTTGTTTATGGATGGGGTTGTTAGGGAGGTAAATGCAAGAGTCTTGGAAAGAGAGGCAAGTATGAAGTCTGTTGGGGATGAGAGAGCTTGGGAAGTGAGTCAGTTGTTGTTCGCTGATGATACATCGCTGGTGGCTGATTCGGGTGAGAAACGGCAGAAGCTGGTGACGGAGTTTGGTAAAGTGTGTGGAAGAAGAAAGTTAAGAGTAAATGTGAATAAGAGCAAGGTTATTAGGTACAGTAGGGTTGAGGGTCAAGTCAATTGGGAGGTGAGTTTGAATGGTGAAAAACTGGAGGAAGTGAAGTGTTTTAGATATCTGGGAGTGGATCTGTCAGCGGATGGAACCATGGAAGCGGAAGTGGATCATAGGGTGGGGGAGGGGGCGAAAATTTTGGGAGCCTTGAAAAATGTGTGGAAGTCGAGAACATTATCCCGGAAAGCAAAAATGGGTATGTTTGAAGGAATAGTAGTTCCAACAATGTTGTATGGTTGCGAGGCGTGGGCTATGGATAGAGTTGTGCGCAGGAGGATGGATGTGCTGGAAATGAGATGTTTGAGGACAATGTGTGGTGTGAGGTGGTTTGATCGAGTAAGTAACGTAAGGGTAAGAGAGATGTGTGGAAATAAAAAGAGCGTGGTTGAGAGAGCAGAAGAGGGTGTTTTGAAATGGTTTGGGCACATGGAGAGAATGAGTGAGGAAAGATTGACCAAGAGGATATATGTGTCGGAGGTGGAGGGAACGAGGAGAAGAGGGAGATCAAATTGGAGGTGGAAAGATGGAGTGAAAAGGATTTTGTGTGATCGGGGCCTGAACATAAAAAAAAAAAAAAAAAAAAAAAAAAAAAAAAAAAAAAAAAAAAATATATATATATATATATATATATATATATATATATGTATACGTTGATTTGTATAGGTATGTATATGTGCGTGTTTGGACGTGTATGTATATACATGTGTATGTGGTGGGTTGGGCCATTCTTTCGTCTGTTTCCTTGCGCTACCTCGCTAACGCGGGAGACAGCGACAAAGTATAATAAATGAATGAATAGATAAATAAAATAAATGAATAAATATATATATATATATATATATATATATATATATATATATATATATATATATATATATATATATATATATATATATATATATCGTTTGGTATCACCCTCTATATATCCCTTCCTCTTGTTTTATTCTCTCCCTTTTATCATCAACATGTTTGTTTACAAAAGCCAACCACAGAGAGCCATTACTGGTCGTTTCCCACACCCTGACATTGTGACCCCATGGGAGGGGCGAGTGAGTTGATCACTCCTGAGTTTTTTGTATATGATCATTTGACACTTCTTCCCTTGTGGTTATTTGAAAGAAAACAAAACTTAATTTATCATATTTGCTTCCTTGTGGCTTCGTGTTTATGATTGCTGAAAAATATCCGGTCCAGATACCCAGTATCTTGCCCCGTGTCCGTGGGGGAATCTGTGGGTCGTTTGCTGTAGTTTTACTATCAGCTTTATTGTACTCAGTTTGTTCGAATATTCTCTAAAGAACAGCCGTACTAGTTCATGCAACTTTAACTTTAAAGATGCAGTATCACTTTACACTTTATCTTCTTTTTCGCATCGAAGACCCGGAAGTAGATTTTTTCCCCGTTGGCAACTCCGAACCGTTGGAAAATTTTCCCGTCAAGTGGCTCTGGCACTCCGAAGGATTTTTTTTTTTTTTTTTTTTTTTACAATTACTTGATATTTCAGATATCTAATACATGTTAGTGTAACCATACCAACTTGGCCGCTGCGGAAAATGTCGTTTCGAGTGTTCCAAGCATTTAGTGTTTCTTTGCTCGTCAGACTTAATGTATCCCGCCCGCTCTAATACTATACCACCCAAGGTAGCCATGTTGTTATTATTTGTGTGTTATGGCGAGAGCTTTATACTCGTGTTGCCCTGTCGCTAAACCCTGTATATATGTACTGTCTTTCCTTCTGTGTATATATGCACACAGACACACACACATACACACACCCTAGCTTATGCCAGGTACCCATTTTATCGACCAGCCCCTAGGGAAGGATAAACAACTGGATGAACTGTGGACCGCGTCAGGATTCGAACATATGCATGTTTGACTTCAGGCGGCTTGTGCCATGCTAACTGCAGCACAATGGAGGTCTGTAAAAAAGTGTTAATGACGAAAAAGAAAAGATGGAAACCTCCCCACTGGTAGATCCAGGATAAAGCGCTTTGGCAAAACACACACAACCATGGAGGTTCACTCAGCAATGTTTTAATAGTAAACAGATAAATTGGGAGGATGTGACCAGTAAGATTTCAGCGACACCGCTGGAAACCATGCTGAATACTAAAACAGTTCGAGTGTGTTAAATATCTGACTTTGGTACTTCAAACAAGCAACAGTCATATATCAGAAAAAAAAAAATCTGAAAGGGAAAGGGTAGAAAGACGAGCACTCTACAGGAGGCGAAAAGGAAAGCAAACTTATCAAATGAACTTACGGACATTGACCGTAAATTCAAAATGTTCAACGAAACTCAGGAAAATGAAGAGGAAGGATCCATTAATGAAATTAACTATCCAAAGAACTTGTATGCAAAACGCTAATCGAGGATCACAAACTCTCTTGGCCTCCTAAAACCAGAATATTGTACTTTTACAGATTGATGCTAGAAGATGAGCAAGATTCTAAAACAGCAGTTGATTCTGTATTTAGTGAACATAAACCACCTTTACGGTAGACAACCCAACTGGCTTCTTAAACAGTAATTTCCGTATGTTACAGATGTCTCTATAGGAGCAGACTCCTGGAACTCTGTCTTCAAAAGAAATGTAAAACTCTTTCACGAGCACCGAATATGCGATGGAGGAAAAAGTCTAGATTCGGACACCATTTCCGATAGTTTGAAACGGATTCGTATAGTTCCACTCCACTAAGGTGGACAGTAAACCAGTCTCAGAAAACTATCGACCGATAGATAGCACTTTTCTCGCATGCTACTAAAATCTTCGTGATGGTCCTCAGATAAACACTGACTGAATTTATGGAACCGAACAATATACATAACTAATGAAAACGGTTTCGCGGCGGGAAGATTGCCGCTCCCAATTGCTTGACCACAAAGATAGGATTTTTGAGGATCTGGAGTACAAATGAAATGTTGATGTGATTGATATAGAATTTGCAAAAGCGTTTGATAGATGTGATTATAGTGTCGTAGCATATTATTAAGATACAGAAGATGTAGAAAACAGGAAAAAGATAAGACAATTTTTTAAGTAACATTTAACATGTAGTTGTCAGCAATACAGTATCCAGTGCCTCCGCAGTAAAGTTCAATACCCCCAACGAACTGTACTTGCACCCCTTCTGTTCCTCATTCATACATCTGACATTAACGCGAGCATGATTGTTTCAAATCATCCTTTGCAATTGTCACTAGAATAAGTAGGAAAATTATTCCTGTGGAGGGTGCTGAAAACCTGCAAAGAAACGTAAATGTAGTTTTCAAATGGGCCTTCGAGAACTACGTTTTTCAGTGGGTGTTTCATTTGAATCCGGTATAGGAAGTCAAAAAATGTGCCATCATGTTGTAGACGTTTGTGCCACTGCGTGGTACACGGTATGTTAAAAAAAAAAAAAAAAGAGCAAAGTTGGAGGAACGAAGAAACGAATAAGTGTTTGATGTTTAAAAGAAGTAGAGAGGAGAACTTTCTGCAACAAAGTGACTGATTTGAAAACATACTAACCAATAAACAGTGAAATTAAAAATGGCATTCCCTATTAAGTTCTATCCGAGGACAAATAGAGGTGAAAATTGACGTAGTTGAGACGAGACTTATGTACGCTTTTTAGCAAGTCGCCTGCTGCGAGAATAGTTGCAGATTGATAGAAGTTTGCCGTTGTAACATCGCTACTCAAAAAGAGTAGGTATAAATTATCGACTAATCAGCTTTACGTCTGTAGTAGGAAACTTTCCAAAATCATCTGCGAGACAATTGTAAACCACTCAGAGTACCATCATGTAATTAATGATTCCCAACAGTTTTCCATAAAATCGTTCATAATTTCTTGATTTCTTTTATTATATAATCAGCATGTATTGTGAAAGTAAAGCAGTTGATATTATCTATTTACATGTAAAACATTTGATAAGGTTCCGCATCAAAGGTTACTAGCAAAATCATTGTTGGGATTGTGCTTCGGTCGATGGAGAGGAAATCGGTTGACTGGCCGTAAACGAGTTATGTTTAATGGTCCAACATAAGAATGGTTAGACCTAACAAGTGGTGGCACAAGGATCAGCTTGGGACGGGTTCTCTTTTCACATATATTAATGATTTTGATAATGGGATGTAAGAGAAAAGTCGCAGATGATATCAAGTTGGAAGGTAAATCTAATAATGAACGTACGCTTGCCTCAAACTGACATTAACGAAGTGTTGGACTGAGCTCATAGGTGGCAAATAAGTTTTGAGATTGACAAGTGCAGAGTTTTACATACCGGTAGGAAAAAAAAAAAACGAAAAATTAAACTATAAAGGGAACTCTGTCAACTGCGAAAGGTAATGAGGAAAAAGACTTGGGCGTAATAATATTTGGTGGATTAAACTAAGTAAGCAGTGGATGGAAGCAGTGACCATGATTCTTGGATTAAAATTTAAGGCTATCGAATTTAATTCTAGGGAAATTATCCTTGCTCTTTACATTTCCTTAACGCGTCCCCATCATAAAGTTTGAGTTCAATTTTGGTCGCATTACTTGAAAAAGACGTGACAGAAAGGAAAGAGTACAACGTCGAACTACCAAAATGATTCCCGGACAAAGAAACAAATCCCAGAAGAGCTAATTAAATGACTTGAACCTTTGTGTAGCCTAAAAAAGTAAGGTTAAGGTGATCTAATACAAGTATTAGAACTATCAAAGGCCTATCAAAGAAGCTACTTAACTCTAAATTTATCTGATTTCGCTCGTAGTAATCGATACAAACTCACGGACGAGTGAGGCGAAGTACTTCAACAGGATTGTTGTGCTGAAAGCAGCATAATAAGCACGCTTAAGAATAGTCTTGAAAATATTTCGGCTAAAAACCACGATTAACATTATTTGCTCCTCCTTAGTCACATTGACAGTTTCCAGATTTTTATTTCAGAATTATCTGTGTCTTCTAACTTTTACTACACAAATCTGTGTCCGATAACCTCCACTATCACAAACAGCCTCGCTGGGACCAAATGGTGTGTGTATGTTTGAATTCCTTTGTATACATGGTAAATAATGTTGGAAAGGATCGCAGTTTTGCGCGTGTTCAAGATATTACCATGAGTCCACGGGGAAAATGAAACACGATAAGTTCCCAAGTGCACTTTCGTGTAATAATCACATCATCAGGGGAGACACAAGAAAGAAATATGTCAGTTGATATACATCGAAGAGACGTCTAGGACGTCATTTGGTAAACATGTTTACCAAATGGCGTCCTAGCTACGTCTCTTCGATGTATATCAACTGACTTATATTTCTCTCTTGTGTCTCCCCTGATGATGTTATTATTACACGAAAGTGCACTTGGGAACTTATCGTGTTTCATTTTCCCCGTGGACTCATAGGATTATAGATGATATAGAATACCGGGCGGGTACAGAGTTAGAAATCAGTTGAATTATGTGATAGACCTCGGGATTATTACTTCTAACTACCTAACCTTCAGCAAACACAACAAAACAACATTAGCTTCCTCAAAAAGGATGTTAGAATTGATCTTACGAACTTTGAAAAAAGAAAACTAATTTCACGAATAGAATTTTGCTTTGTTCTAACATCACCCTACAAGGCAGGCAAAGTTGCAGAATTAGTGTTCCGCGATCTTTCATGGCCCATATTAACGTGGTAAAGGAACTAGATTATTAGGAATAGTTGAGATCTCTGAGTAATGGTCCCCGGCATACATTCTGAAATAACTTCCTACTGACACGATGCTCATGAAAGATTCTTTAAAATTCTATCTCCGAAATCTATGATAGAATATGCATAAAAATTATGAACTTAACATCCGGGGCCTGAGACTCGACACCCAACCAGCCATCGTCACATACACTGTGGGATGCACAGTGAAGTTTATGAAGGCCCTGAACAAGTATTTTACAAAATGAACCAGATCAGCCAGGCTGTGGGGCTATGTTGACCTGTAGGCCTTGGCTTCTAAAAGCTTTGTTGCCCAGCAATTCATATAAGTAGGCGTAGTGACGCCAAAGGGAGGTATCTGCCAGGGAGGTATGAAATGCTGCTACTTCCTAATTTTATACAAATGATGTCCACCAAACATTGTCATGTGGGTGGCTGTTGGTTGGATCCATTTAGATTCACTTGTACCATGGCGTAAATGGTTTAACATTTCTTTAGACACAACACTATCTGGATCACCACGCAGAAATTTCAGTCCTAAGATTGATTTCAAGTATTGTGTCTTCAGTGCTGGGAAAACCAAGTACATAATGCATGTTGCGTACTTTAGTGGACTTTGGGCAACCACGTGTTATTCTTAAGGCTTCATTTTGCATTTTTTTCAAGTCTGTTGATACCTTTGTTGTGTGGAACCAAAACTGGTTCGTGGTAATCTTTTAAGAGACCAAATATAAGCGAAGAACATCATTTTGATACAAATATTTGCGCCATATTTAGGATTGTACCCTACAGCATCTCTTAAGAGCTCCTGAGTCTTTCTGTGCATTGTCGATTTAGTTTTTGCACACTTATCTGCAGCACTTGGGACTGAGACACCAAGATATCTAAGAGACATAGTCAGTCAGTTTTCCACCAATTACTGAAATTTTTAGCATGCATCTAGCCGGTAAAATTTATTAAATGAAACTATGTTATGTATGTACTGATATATGAATTGTAAAATCTTATGTAATAACCCACAGGGTTTGACTAAGACCCTTTGTGACCCCTGTAATCCTTTTGAGCTACCGCTCACAGGATGAGCATGGGATGCACAATAAATTTGTTGGGGATACCGGCACAAATCAATCACCAACGCTTTGTGGGCAGAAGATCCCCGAAGATTTCTCCAGGTATTCACCATTCCTCATTACAATGAATTATATCAGGTAAAACATGAGTAATGTGATAAAGATCAGTAGACTCAAGGTACCATTGGGTATTTAGCAAATAAGAGCTCACAGTGATGTGTGAATAGAGTGGGCAAGAAAATGGACACACACCAGAACAATATGTTGTAGACTAAGAAAATTGAACATTTAAGAGACAGGTCTAAATAAGTTTTGAAAGAATCGGTACAAGACCTTATTTTTATTGGTATGATCACTGAAAGTTTGAGTTTGTATCCTCTTTTCGCCTCAGGATATTGAATCAACTGTTCTATGACAAGAATGTAAGCTAACGTAATGAATAAGCTTTTCTACCTGATGTAACTATTAGTTACCTTGCTACTGGATTTGACCCTTGGTGACATGCGTAATGCTATCATAGGATAAGCATAGAGTCGGCTGACACAGTAAACTAACCTTTTTTTTTTTACAACCTAAATTAACATTCATCGCAGCTTACACCACTGACTATACGCTACACCACACCTCCGCCTATCAGTACCAAGTCCAGCACTGACTACTAGTTTTACTTCTGATTCCCCATTGCACCACTGCCTACCAGCTGCACTACTGCCTACCATTTGCATCACTGGCTGCCTCTTGTACCACCGACTGTCACTTGTACCATTGACCACATGTTCTACTGACAACCATTTGCACCGCTGGCTGTCTCGTGTACCACTGACTGTCACTTATACTATTGACTACTAGTTGTTCTGCTGACTACAATGTGCACCACTGACCGCCAGTTGCACTGCTACAATTTCACTACATTTGCATTACTACCTGCCAGTTGCACCACTGGTAGTCAGTTGCGCCGCTGGTAGTCAGTGTTACCACGAGTTGCACTATTGAGCACCTTTTGCATTACTGACAAGTTGCACTATTGAGCACCAATTGCATTACTGATCATTAGTTGCACTATTGAGCACCAGTTGCATTACTGACTGCCAGTTGTATCTGAATACCAGTTGCACCACTGACTAACAACTGCATTACTGATAACCAGTTTCACCACTGACTACAAGTTGCACCATTTACTATCAGTTACTTCACTGACTAACGACCAACAGTTGCATTACTGATCACCAGTTGCACCACTGATACCTGTTCCATCACTATCTACCACTCGCACCACTGATACCTGTTCCATCACTAACTACCACTCGCACCACTGACTACTAACTAGTTAGTTGCACCACTGATTACAAATTGCATTACTGAGTACCAGTTGCACCACTGACTACCAATTACACACCGACTACCAGTTGCATTACTGACTAACAGTTGCACCACTGACTACGAATTTCATTACTGACTACCAGTTGCACCTCTTGACTACCAGTTGCACCACTGACTACCAGATGCATTACAAACTACCAGTTGCACCATTGACTGCCAGCTGCACCACTGACTGCCAGTTTCACCACTGACTGACTGTTACACCACCGACTACGAGTTGCACCACTGACCACCAGTTACACCACTATATACCAATTGCAGTACTGACTACCACTGACTGCCAGTTACACCCCTACTAATTGCACCACTGGCTACGAATTGTATTACCGTCAGTTGCACTACTGACTACCTGTTATACCACTAACTACCAATTGCAGTATTGACGACTAGT
The DNA here is from genome assembly GCF_036320965.1 of Panulirus ornatus. Taxonomy (NCBI): domain Eukaryota; kingdom Metazoa; phylum Arthropoda; class Malacostraca; order Decapoda; family Palinuridae; genus Panulirus; species Panulirus ornatus. Next base: position 29,424,152 of record NC_092233.1, read on the forward strand.
TGCACCATAAACTACCAGTTGCATTACTGACACAGTTGCCCCGCTGTTTACCAGTTGCACCACTGACTTAGTTACACCACAGACTACCAGTTGCTCCACTGACTATGAATTCCACCGCTGACAACCACTTATGCCACTGACTCCCAGTTGCACCACAAACAACCAATTGCATTACTGACTTTCAGTTGCACTAATAGTTGCATCTGCCTGCTAGTTATGCCAATGACTCCAGTTGCATCATTTACTGCCTGTTGCACCACAGACTGCCAATTACACTGACATTTGCACCTCCCAGTTGTCATACCGACTAACAGATCCACCACTGTCATTTGTATGTTAGACTGTGTTTTGTCACTCATTCATCTTTGCATCTCAGACAATTATTCGCATTTTTGTTTTGTTACCACATGTAATACTGATTAGTATTTACACCACTGTCTACCAGTTGTTATGCCGCTGGCAACAATTAACACTTCTAACTGCTAGTTACATCAGTGAATACCAGTTTTGCCTCTGACAGCCCTGACTGACTACTAGTTGCTTCTCTAACTGCCATTTTCACCACAGACTACCACAGTTGTTACCGACCTTTGATTATATCACTATCAATTGCACCTCAGATTTCTAGTTAGGCCAGTAATTGTTGATTACCTGTTAAACCTTTGACCACCAGTTGAACTACCTGACTACAGTGTGCAGTCATTTTTTTTTTTCATAATGTTGAATTCTAGTTGCATCACTGTCTACCGTTTGCATGTAGCGAATTATCTACAATGTCGGTTGCACCACTGACATCAATTTGCTTCACTAGTCACTACCTTCATAACTGAGTTGTGGTCTGATTACTAGTTTCACCACTCACCACTAATTGAGCTGTTGACTAACAATTGTAGTTCTAAATAGTATCATTAATTAACATGATTAATTTTTTTTTTTCCACAGATCTTCTCCAGTGCACCAACGAACCCAATGTATCCATCCCACAGCTGGCAAACCTTCTCATCGAGCGGGCACAGATGCAGTCCTGGGTCATAGTCTTCAAGGCATTAATCACTGTACATCACCTCATGTGTTATGGGAATGAGGTACTGCCCATGGCTCACTAGAGTATTGTATTAGGTGGAAGAAGAGGGAGTAAGGGAAAGCTAATGAAAGTATGAGTCTAATTGCAGTTATACAAGTTACTAACATTTCAATTATATTTCATAGTTTGTGGTTGTCTTTGTAGGATCTTAAGTTACATGGTGTTGGTAATGGTAGTGGAGTATGTGTTAGTGTGTTCATCTTTGAAGGTATGGTTCCCAACTTACATTTGGAAATAACATCTTACTGGCATGACAGTCATGAAAGACTTTATGAAATACTTCCTATAAATTCCAGAGGTGTGATGTGCACAGAAAGACAGAATGCCTCATATGTTTTGGGCTGAAGACTTCAACATTGGGGTAGCTACCATCAGAAAAAGGATGAGATGCACAGTAGTTTGAGTGCACTGGACACGTACCTATAGATTGTACTAGACCTGCTAGGCTGTAGGAGATATGTAGGCCTGAGGGTTGTGGTTTCCATCTGCTTGGTCAATCAACGTCCAAATCCAATATCCTGGGTCCAACCTGGGCTGTGGGGTTGAAAACTTCACCAGATATTGACTAGGTCATAGACTGGATTATTTTTATTAGAAAATAACCCTTAGAACCATTAAGGGATATGTGTTAATCCTGTATATTTGCCATTTGTGTTATATTGTGTCAAAACTTGTTTATTCATTAGATTTTATGTTTATGAAGGTCTGTGGTTATATGTATGGTGGACTGACATACAAAACAAGGAGTTCAGCATAGGATAGTCGCATGATGTCTGAAATTGTCGATTTTTTTCATTTGGAGAGAGAGGTTGACTTTAGAATGAGAAATGGATGAATTAAAATAAATTTTGCTCAATAATTAATTTTGTGTTGTCTTCCAGAGATTCACACAGTACTTAGCATCCAGCAATTGCAACTTCAACTTGGGTGGGTTCTTAGACAAGACAGGAGTAGCAGGTAAGTTTACTGTGTTTCTTATTGAATATACAGTATGGCCTGTTTTTGTGTATTATATGAAATTTGTCCAAAATTGTCATATTTCTAATTGTTTACACAGGTTTAGGAAGTGCTTACAGAGAATAATTTTGTTCCTGTGTAGTGAAAATAGTAAAATGTACTTTTTGCGTAAGTATTTCACAATCAAGGGTCTTTTTGTAATGAAATACATTTGAATAATCCTTAAACGATGCTTTCAGTGGACTGAAATTCTTTGGATGATTTTTGTTAATCTTTACTCAGTTTAATATAATTATTCATGAAACAGTCTGTGAAGGTCTTTTTTACTGTATTCTGATACCTTTGTAACAAGTAAAGATTTTGATGTGTTCTTGAATTACAAGAGATTTTATTTATTATTATTTAAGTAATCTTTATTACCAACTTCACATTAAATATAGGGTGGTAGTTACAAAATCTTGATCAGAAATTCAGCTGATGACGATCTTCTCCCCCCCATGTGTTGAAGACCCATCATCAGTGCTTGAAATTTTACTAATGAATTAAAGATTTTGCATTTGATCTAGACATCAAGAATTGAAGTAGTTTATGCTTGCTTGTGTTAGGAAATAAGCAAAGGTGACAAAAATCTTAGTTGCCTCAGAAACTTATACTAGGAGATTAGTACTTAGGTAAGATGAGGTAGAGTATATAAAAGAAAAACAGCAAAATTTAAAGAAACAGAATAATCTCAAAGGATGATGTGAAGTTTGAGAATGAGTCTGATCACTCAGGAAATAGTTTTGTCAAAGAATCTTCTGTCACTTTAAAGAATGTCACTTGTAACTTCAGGCAAACAACAGTATGAATTTTATCAAATGTGGCTGTCAGTCACTGACTAGAGATAAGTAATTTCATTTTGACCATAGTGTATTTAATTTTTTTCTCTAATTCTTAATCATGCTATATATATATATATATATATATATATATATATATATATATATATATATATATATTGATAACTTTATAGAGATAGGGTAAAAGTCTTTCAATAGATTCCATTTGGTGTTATATTAGCATTTGTAATTTCAGGATTGTTTATCAGTTTTTCATGAATTAACCATTTGATTCTTAAGTTGTCATGGAGTGATTATATTTTTTGCACAAAATTTAGACTGACGTGATAAGAAACATGGTGATTGTTGAAAATGTGGTTGAGAATGGCTTAATTGTTTCAGTATTAAGCTTTCATCTGAAGCTGTGTTACATTGATTAGATACATATTATGTCAGTCAGGAGAGTGAATGTACATTACTTTGTGTTATTTTATGGGTTACCTTCAACATTAAGTGTATAAGCTTTTCAAGTGTATTATAATGATTAGAGCAAATGTTATTGTAAGTGATTAACCAGAAAACACTGAGTCTTGTTACCTTTGTACTCATGTCTTATGCACTCTCCCATTGTAATTATATGTTATGCTCTTTCCACAAACCCCCTAACCCTCTCCAATAATGCCTGCTGCGTCGTGATTGAATTCTTCTCGCAGGTCAAAGTAAGTGTTTTGTTGATCTTGGTGATTTTAGCTAATTTGGGTGCCTGTTTATCTGTTACTTTTGGCAGGGACTAACTTTTGTTTTAAGCAACTTTCAACACCTTCCTTAATTGCCATGCCTTGTAGAGGTTAGGAAATCAGAACTCTCACTTCCAATGGTAGCAGCATGAGCATTATTAACAATAGGGAAGGTATATATATATATATATATATATATATATATATGTATCTTTTTTTTTTTGCTTTGTCGCTGTCTCCCGCGTTTGCGAGGTATCGCAAGGAAACAGACGAAAGAAATGGCCCAACCCACCCCCATACACATGTATATACATACGTCCACACACGCAAATATACATACCTACACAGCTTTCCATGGTTTACCCCAGACGCTTCACATGCCCTGATTCAATCCACTGACAGCACGTCAACCCCGGTATACCACATCGATCCAATTCACTCTATTCCTTGCCCTCCTTTCACCCTTCTGCATGTTCAGGCCCCGATCACACAAAATCTTTTTCACTCCATCTTTCCACCTCCAATTTGGTCTCCCACTTCTCCTCGTTCCCTCCACCTCCACCACATATATCCTTTTGGTCAATCTTTCCTCACTCATTCTCTCCATGTGCCCAAACCATTTCAAAACACCCTCTTCTGCTCTCTCAACCACGCTCTTTTTATTTCCACACATCTCTCTTACCCTTACGTTACTTACTCGATCAAACCACCTCACACCACACACTGTCCTCAAACATCTCATTTCCAGCACATCCATCCTCCTGCGCACAACTCTATCCATAGCCCACGCCTCGCAACCATACAACATTGTTGGAACCACTATTCCTTCAAACATACCCATTTTTGCTTTCCGAGATAATGTTCTCAACTTCCACACATTCTTCAAGGCTCCCAGGATTTTTGCCCCCTCCCCCACCCTATGATCCACTTCCGCTTCCATGGTTCCATCCGCGGCCAGATCCACTCCCAGATATCTAAAACACTTTACTTCCTCCAGTTTTTCTCCATTCAAACTTACCTCCCAATTGACTTGACCCTCAACCCTACTGTACCTAATTACCTTGCTCTTATTCACATTTACTCTTAACTTTCTTCTTTCACACACTTTACCAAACTCAGTCACCAGCTTCTGCAGTTTCTCGCATGAATCAGCCACCAGCGATGTATCATCAGCGAACAACAACTGACTCACTTCCCAAGCTCTCTCATCCCCAACAGACTTCATACTTGCCCCTCTTTCCAAAACTCTTGCATTCACCTCCCTAACAACCTCATCCATAAACAAATTAAACAACCATGGAGACATCACACACCCCTGCCGCAAACCTACATTCACTGAGAACCAATCACTTTCCTCTCTTCCTACACATACACATGCCTTACATCCTCGATAAAAACTTTTCACTGCTTCTAACAACTTGCCTCCCACACCATTTGCTTTTCTAAGTATTTCTCACATACATTCTTCAAAGCAAACACCTGATCCATACATCCTGTACCACTTCTGAAACCACACTGCTCTTCCCCAATCTGATGCTCTGTACATGCCTTCACCCTCTCAATCAATACCCTCTCATATAATTTACCAGGAATACTCAACAAACTTATACTTCTGTAATTTGAGCACTCACTCTTATCCCATTTGCCTTTGTACAATGGCACTATGCACGCATTCCGCCAATCCTCAGGCACCTCACCATGAGTCATACATACATTAAATAACCTTACCAACCAGTCAGTAATACAGTCACCCCCTTTTTTAATAAATTCCACTGCAATACCATCCAAACCTGCTGCCTTGCCGGCTTTCATCTCCCGCAAAGCTTTTACTACCTCTTCTCTGTTTACCAAATCATTTTCCCTAACCCTCTCACTTTGCACACCACCTCGACCAAAACACCCTATATCTGCCACTCTCTCATCAAACACAATCAACAAACCTTCAAAATACTCACTCCATCTCCTTCTCACATCACCACTACTTGTTATCACCTCCCCATTTGTGCCCTTCACTGAAGTTCCCATTTGCTCCCTTGTCTTACGCACTTTATTTACCTCCTTCCAGAACATCTTTTTATTTTCCCAAAAATTTAATGATACTCTCTCACCCCAACTCTCATTTGCCCTCTTTTTCACCTCTTGCACCTTTCTCTTGACCTCCTGTCTCTTTCTTTTATACATCTCCCACTCAATTGCATTTTTTCCCTGCAAAAATCGTCCAAATACCTCTCTCTTCTCTTTCACTAATAATCTTACTTCTTCATCCCACCACTCACTACCGTTTCTAATCGACCCACCTCCCACTCTTCTCATGCCACAAGCATCTTTTGCGCAATCCATCACTGATTCCCTAAATACATCCCATTCCTCCCCCACTCCCCTTACTTCCATTGTTCTCACCTTTTTCCATTCTGTACTCAGTCTCTCCTGGTACTTCCTCACACAAGTCTCCTTCCCAAGCTCACTTACTCTCACCACCCTCTTCTCCCCAACATTCACTCTTCTTTTCTGAAAACCCATACAAATCTTCACCTTAGCCTCCACAAGATAATGATCAGACATCCCTCCAGTTGCACCTCTCAGCACATTAACATCCAAAAGTCTCTCTTTTGCGCGCCTGTCAATTAACACGTAATCCAATAACGCTCTCTGGCCATCTCTCCTGCTTACATACGTATACTTATGTATATCTCGCTTTTTAAACCAGGTATTCCCAATCACCAGTCCTTTTTCAGCACATAAATCTACAAGCTCTTCACCATTTTCATTTACAACACTGAACACCCCATGTATACCAATTATTCCCTCAACTGCCACATTACTCACCTTTGCATTCAAATCACCCATCACTATAACCCTGTCTCGTGCATCAAAACCACTAACACACTCATTCAGCTGCTCCCAAAACACTTGCCTCTCATGATCTTTCTTCTCATGCCCAGGTGCATATGCACCAATAATCACCCATCTCTCTCCATCAACTTTCAGTTTTACCCATATTAATCGAGAATTTACTTTCTTACACTCTATCACATACTCCCACAACTCCTGTTTCAGGAGTAGTGCTACTCCTTCCCTTGCTCTTGTCCTCTCACTAACCCCTGACTTTACTCCCAAGACATTCCCAAACCACTCTTCCCCTTTACCCTTGAGCTTCGTTTCACTCAGAGCCAAAACATCCAGGTTCCTTTCCTCAAACATACTACCCATCTCTCCTTTTTTCACATCTTGGTTACATCCACACACATTTAGACACCTCAGTCTGAGCCTTCGAGGAGGATGAGCACTCCCCGCGTGACTCCTTCTGTTTCCCATTTTAGAAAGTTAAAAAGAATACAAGAGGGGAGGATTTCTGGCCCCCCGCTCCCATCCCCTCTAGTCGCCTTCTACGACACGCGAGGAATGCGTGGGAAGTATTCTGTCACCCCTATCCCCAGGGATAATATACATATATATACATATATATATACATACACATACACATGCACATATACACACACACACACACATATACATATATATACATATGAAAAAAGTAAGAAATAATTTAGAAAACTGAAACTTCTAGCTTGAAATGAAATGAGAAAATGAATGTCACATAATGGTTCAACCTCTGGCTATGGAAAGGGGAAATGTATAATTTATTTACACAAACGTCAATAGTAGTTCTCATCAATTTAACCACTGTATCAATAAGCTTCAATGTCTAAGCTACATTTTTTTTTCCAATTTCACGATATATATATAGGATTGAGGATTGGCGGAATGCGTGCATAGTGCCATTGTACAAAGGCAAAGGGGACAAGAGTGAGTGCTCAAATTACAGAGGTATAAGTTTGTTGAGTATTCCTGGTAAATTATATGGGAGGATATTGATTGAGAGGGTGAAGGCATGTACAGAGCATCAGATTGGGGAAGAGCAGTGTGGTTTCAGAAGTGGTACAGGATGTGTGGATCAGGTGTTTGCTTTGAAGAATGTATGTGAGAAATACTTAGAAAAGCAAATGGATTTGTATGTAGCATTTATGGATCTGGAGAAGGCATATGATAGAGTTGATAGAGATGCTCTGTGGAAGGTATTAAGAATATATGGTGTGGGTGGCAAGTTGTTAGAAGCAGTGAAAAGTTTTTATCGAGGATGTAAGGCATGTGTACGTGTAGGAAGAGAGGAAAGTGGTTGGTTCTCAGTGAATGTAGGTTTGCGGCAGGGGTGTGTGATGTCTCCATGGTTGTTTAATTTGTTTATGGATGGGGTTGTTAGGGAGGTGAATGCAAGAGTTTTGGAAAGAGGGGCAAGAATGAAGTCTGTTGTGGATGAGAGAGCTTGGGAAGGGAGTCAGTTGTTGTTCGCTGATGATACAGCGCTGGTGGCTGATTCATGTGAGAAACTGCAGAAGCTGGTGACTGAGTTTGGTAAAGTGTGTGAAAGAAGAAAGTTAAGAGTAAATGTGAATAAGAGCAAGGTTATTAGGTACAGTAGGGTTGAGGGTCAAGTCAATTGGGAGGTAAGTTTGAATGGAGAAAAACTGGAGGAAGTAAAGTGTTTTAGATATCTGGGAGTGAATTTGGCAGCAGATGGAACCATGGAAGCGAAAGTGAATCATAGGGTGGGGGAGGGGGCGAAAATCCTGGGAGCCTTGAAGAATGTGTGGAAGTCGAGAACATTATCTCAGAAAGCAAAAATGGGTATGTTTGAAGGAATAGTGGTTCCAACAATGTTGTATGGTTGTGAGGCATGGGCTATGGATAGAGTTGTGCACAGGAGGATGGATGTGCTGGAAATGAGATGTTTGAGGACAGTGTGTGGTGTGAGGTGGTTTGATCGAGTAAGTAATGTAAGGGTAAGAGAGATGTGTGGAAATAAAAAGAGCATGGTTGAGAGAGCAGAAGAGGGTGTTTTGAAACGGTTTGGGCACATGGAGAGAATGAGTGAGGAAAGATTGACCAAGAGGATATATGTGTCGGAGGTGGAGGGAATGAGGAGAAGTGGGAGACCAAATTTTAGGTGGAAACATGGAGTGAAAAAGATTTTAAGTGATCGGGGCCTGAACATGCAGGAGGGTGAAAGGAGGGCAAGGAATAGAGTGAATTGGATCGATGTGGTATACCGGGGTTGACGTGCTGTCAGTGGATTGTATCAGGGCATGTGAAGTGTCTGGGGTAAACCATGGAAAGCTGTGTGGGGCCTGGATGTGGTAAGGGAGCTGTGGTTTCAGGCATTATTGCATAACAGCTAGAGTCTGAGTGTGAACGAATTAGGCCTTTGTTGTCTTTTCCTAGCACTACCCTGCACACATGAGGGGGGAGGGGGATGGTATTCCATGTGCGGTGAGGTGGCGATGGGAATTAATAAAGGCAGACAGTGTAAATTGTGTGCATGGGTATATATGTATGTGTCTGTGTGTGTATATATATATATATGTGTACATTGAGATGTATAGGTATGTATATTTGCGTGTGTGGACGTGTGTGTATATACATGTGTATTGGGAGTGGGTTTGGCCATTTCTTTCGTCTGTTTCCTTGCGCTACCTCGCAAACGCGAGAGAGAGCGATAAAGCAAAATTGATAAATAAATATAAATAAATGATATATATATATATATATATATATATATATATATATATATATATATATATATATATATATATATTCTTTTCAAGAATGTAATCTGTTAGTAGAGATAGCATTGAGAATATACATGGATACTGTTTTCTTCATTTCTTTATGAATCATAATGCTGCTTTCTCAAGATATTTTTTTTCAAATAAAAGCTAGACACTTGTTTGAATTTAGTTCTTTATCATTTATGTTCCTTCCTGCACTGAGAATACAGAGATGGAAGTAAAATTTTTTTTGAAGACCTTTCAGTTGCTATCCATTCTTGCACCTTTTAGAAGTCAAAACAGCATTAGCACATGCAAGTGTTTGTTATAGAATTTTCATTGTTGGATTGTTTGGTTATAGTTAATGAAAGGAACGGGTAGAAATGTTAAATATTTAAGTGATAATGATGAAGGGGAGAGAGAGAGAGAGAGAGAGAGAGAGAGAGAGAGAGAGAGAGAGAGAGAGAGAGAGAGAGAGAGAGAGAGAGAGAGAACTGTGGGGAAACATTAAAGAGAATATCAGTAATTGTAAGAAAATGGAGTCCAAGAAAGCGTGGCAAGCTGCCAGGTGGTACTATTCCGTGAATTAGATAAAAAAAAGTTATCGAGAGAGGATAAACATTACTTCACCCTCAGTGTACTTTCGGTAATGGTCTATGGTAATTAGGGCCAGCTAATCTTGATTACCTGGGATGATGCATTCATGGGGAAACACACACTGTAAGTGGCCAGAACTATGACATGTGAAATGGTCAAGGGAAACGATGGAATAGTCTTTTGGACTTGTTTGTGGTTGATGGGATGTGCTTTCCATGTAGTGATGTTGACAAAAAAAAAATATTGGAACTAAACAAATAAGGCTATTGGTCATCTGTTCTTGGTGCTATTGAATGAAGGTGGGAAATGAATTATTTGGTCATTGGTTAATTAGGAATTTCTTTCTGAGTATGGCTCATGGTGAGGTTCATGAGGATTGGCAGATTTCTAGCATAGTGCCATGGTATAAAGGCAGGGGGGGACAAAAATGAGGATTTGAATTGCATAGGCATAAGTTTATGTGTACCTGTTAAGTTGTAAGGGAGAGTGGTGTGTGAGAGGGTTTTGGAATGCAATGAGCATCTGGCTGGGAAGGAGTGACAGAGAATGTACAGATCAAGTGTTTCCATTGAAGAGTTTTTATCAAGATGGAAACAGATGGCTTTGTTTATGGCATCAGTTGATTTAGAAGTAGATAATAGGGCCGTTAAAGATATTTTTTTAGGAAGGTGTTACGAATATATGGATTGGGAGGAGAGGTGCTAGAAGCAGTTAAGAGTTTTATCATGAGAGTAGAACTTGTGTTAGTAAAAAGAGAGGAGGAGTTTGTATCAGAGATACTTTGAGAAACAGAAAGATGTTTATGTGGCATCAGTGGATCCAGAAGTATATAATGGGGCTGTTAGAGATACTTTAAGGAGGGTGTTACGAATATATGGAGTGGAAGGAGAAGTATTAGAAGCAGTGAAGAGTTTTTATCAAAAGTAGGGGTTGTGTTAGTAAAGAGAGAGGTAGATGAGTGGTTCCATATGAAGCTTTCTTGAACTTGATGATATGCATATATTGTATTATTTCTGTATTAAGTTTATATGATTTTACGTAATACTACAAATCAATCCACTTTAAAATTATAAAATTTGAAAGAAAGTAGGCAGATACAATAGTTGTTTTTTAGTTGTAATTGATATGAATAACAGAGGCAGTTTCATAGGCAATATTTGTTTTATTTGTTGGGTGCAATGCACCTGAATCACTTGGCTTGGCAGTGATTTTTGTGAGCAAGAAATTATTCATTACTTTGGCAGTACTGATTTTAGAGGTGACTTTTTCTGATGTTGAGAAAGGGACATTGAATTAACATACTGGATATTTTGGTTGTATGTTGCCTTCATCAGTAAGGTTATAAACCAACAAAAAGAATTCTTTGGGAGACAGTTTATCCTTTGCTGTTTTGTCTCTAGCATGAATTTAAAGGTATATCGAGTGTTAGCAGCCAAAATATGTGGGGAGAATCTGCATGTACCAACCTGATTTGATTGCATAAATGGATGACATTATGTGCATAGAGAGAGGTATCTTTATTCAGAAAGATTAACTGTTAGACAGTTTTCTCCCTTTGAATTGCAGTTTTTAAAGCATTTTGTTATTCATAGATTCCCAAGGTAGCATTTGAAGAATATAGAATTAGGAAGTATTAGTATCAGTCTGTTCAGTGGTGCTTTCCTGTTACTAGGAGCTGAACTATAGGCTAACAGTTCGTATTCCTTGTCAGAGATTTTCCCAGTATTGTATCCTTAGTTTTGCAAGACCATACTGACTCTAGTTTTCTTGGCTTTGAAGCAGTGTAGTTATGTACATGTATAATGGTTGTATTTCATAATAGATATTAACCTAAAGAGCCTTTCAGTGACAAATATGGTAGAGGTAAAAAGTATTCTAGTTGACTGGGCCCCACTTTTGTGTTGCTGAAATTTTTTTTTTTTTTGATATTTGATTTTCAAGTTATTAAATGTTTTATTTGTATCTATTTTGATTCAACATAAAGAATTTCACTTAAGCAGTTTAGATGTAAAGATTTTCATTAAATATTTCAAATTAGCATTTGATTTGGGTTTTATCAGTTGTAATAGTACATTATTAACCATTGCTTTTCCTTTAGATATATGTTATGATTGGGACAAATATATATCTGTATTTTTTTTTATGTTGAAGCTTAGCAGCTAATTTTTTTAGATGGTAATGGAAGAGCTGAATTTTTCATGTGTTCTTATTGGGTTACCATTTTGGAAAAAACTTTAGCTACTATTTATGGATTGCGCAAAAGATGCTTGTGGCATGAGAAGAGTGGGAGGTGGGTTGATTAGAAAGGGTAGTGAGTGGTGGGATGAAGAAGTAAGAGTATTAGTGAAAGAGAAGAGAGAGGCATTTGGACGATTTTTGCAGGGAAAAAATGCAATTGAGTGGGAGATGTATAAAAGAAAGAGACAGGAGGTCAAGAGAAAGGTGCAAGAGGTGAAAAAAAGGGCAAATGAGAGTTGGGGTGAGAGAGTATCATTAAATTTTAGGGAGAATAAAAAGATGTTCTGGAAGGAGGTAAATAAAGTGCGTAAGACAAGGGAGCAAATGGGAACTTCAGTGAAGGGCGCAAATGGGGAGGTGATAACAAGTAGTGGTAATGTGAGAAGGAGATGGAGTGAGTATTTTGAAGGTTTGTTGAATGTGTTTGATGATAGAGTGGCAGATATAGGGTGTTTTGCTCGAGGTGGTGTGCAAAGTGAGAGGGTTAGGGAAAATGATTTGGTAAACAGAGAAGAGGTAGTGAAAGCTTTGCGGAAGATGAAAGCCGGCAAGGCAGCAGGTTTGGATGGTATTGCAGTGGAATTTATTAAAAAAGGGGGTGACTGTATTGTTGACTGGTTGGTAAGGTTATTTAATGTATGTATGACTCATGGTGAGGTGCCTGAGGATTGGCGGAATGCGTGCATAGTGCCATTGTACAAAGGCAAAGGGGATAAGAGTGAGTGCTCAAATTACAGAGGTATAAGTTTGTTGAGTATTCCTGGTAAATTATATGGGAGGGTATTGATTGAGAGGGTGAAGGCATGTACAGAGCATCAGATTGGGGAAGAGCAGTGTGGTTTCAGAAGTGGTAGAGGATGTGTGGATCAGGTGTTTGCTTTGAAGAATGTATGTGAGAAATACTTAGAAAAGCAAATGGATTTGTATGTAGCATTTATGGATCTGGAGAAGGCATATGATAGAGTTGATAGAGATGCTCTGTGGAAGGTATTAAGAATATATGGTGTGGGAGGAAAGTTGTTAGAAGCAGTGAAAAGTTTTTATCGAGGATGTAAGGCATGTGTACGTGTAGGAAGAGAGGAAAGTGATTGGTTCTCAGTGAATGTAGGTTTGCGGCAGGGGTGTGTGATGTCTCCATGGTTGTTTAATTTGTTTATGGATGGGGTTGTTAGGGAGGTAAATGCAAGAGTTTTGCAAAGAGGGGCAAGTATGAAGTCTGTTGGGGATGAGAGAGCTTGGGAAGTGAGTCAGTTGTTGTTCGCTGATGATACAGCGCTGGTGGCTGATTCATGTGAGAAACTGCAGAAGCTGGTGACTGAGTTTGGTAAAGTGTGTGGAAGAAGAAAGTTAAGAGTAAATGTGAATAAGAGCAAGGTTATTAGGTACAGTAGGGTTGAGGGTCAAGTCAATTGGGAGGTGAGTTTGAATGGAGAAAAACTGGAGGAAGTGAAGTGTTTTAGATATCTGGGAGTGGATCTGGCAGCGAATGGAACCATGGAAGCGGAAGTGGATCATAGGGTGGGGGAGGGGGCGAAAATTCTGGGGGCCTTGAAGAATGTGTGGAAGTCGAGAACATTATCTCGGAAAGCAAAAATGGGTATGTTTGAAGGAATAGTGGTTCCAACAATGTTGTATGGTTGCGAGGCGTGGGCTATGGATAGAGTTGTGCGCAGGAGGATGGATGTGCTGGAAATGAGATGTTTGAGGACAATGTGTGGTGTGAGGTGGTTTGATCGAGTGAGTTACGTAAGGGTAAGAGAGATGTGTGGAAATAAAAAGAGCGTGGTTGAGAGAGCAGAAGAGGGTGTTTTGAAGTGGTTTGGGCACATGGAGAGGATGAGTGAGGAAAGATTGACCAAGAGGATATATGTGTCGGAGGTGGAGGGAGCAAGGAGAAGAGGGAGACCAAATTGGAGGTGGAAAGATGAAGTGAAAAAGATTTTGTGTGATCGGGGCCTGAACATGCAGGAGGGTGAAAGGAGGGCAAGGAATAGAGTGAGTTGGAGCGATGTGGTATACCGGGGTTGATGTGCTGTCGGTGGATTGAATCAGGGCATGTGAAGCGTCTGGGGTAAACCATGGAAAGCTGTGTAGGTATGTATATTTGTGTGTGTGGACGTATGTATATACATGTGTATGGGGGGGGGTTGGGCCATTTCTTTTGTCTGTTTCCTTGCGCTACCTCGCAAACGCGGGAGACAGCGACAAAGTATAAAAAAAAAAAAAATATTTATTTTGAAGCAGTTGACAATGTTGCATTGCAAAGAATTTACTATTGCTGAATTTTAAGGATTTAATTTTGATACTTTTGGTTCTTTGTTTTGCTGTTTTTGGTACCTGTTGTTGTGCTTACTTTTTCATTATAAAATGGGGCCTTGGTAAGTAAGGCCTATATAAAGACAGATTTTGAATTTTGGTTGAAGGGTAATTTGGATTCATATTTATGAAGTAAAACTGGTTGGTTGTTGATATAGGTGTTTGGGAGTTGTAGGACTGCCTTCATCTTGCTGTCTTTGATATGGACTGCTTCTTACATCTCTCCTTTGTTTTTAAGGCTAGGATAATGGAACATGGAAATGGTTTTTCCATGAAAATATTTCACTGCTATTGTTAGAGTAAGGTTGTGTTCACTGTCATCCATGGTAGGTGTTTTAACTACCCTTTTCTACAAACTGCAAGGCAGACCACTGCATCATTTGTATACTGGTTGACTACTGTTTCTCAAATTTGTGATGAGATTTCTTAAACTGTTGTATGAGATACTGACAACATTGCCATGAAGCAGTTCTACCAGATGTCTTTTTTTGGCCTTAGGAAAAATACAGACTGTCCCATGTATACAGAGAACGAAGATTCATGATTTGTTTTAATGCATGAGTTTATGCATCTTCTTTGTACTTTGATGTAGGTGACAGGCTCAGAAAATGCTAGTGGATACATATGTCTTCCAGTTGTGACTTGATGGCTTTCTTTATGTTGTGGTGTTTTCAAATGATCTCTCGGTGATAGACGTCATACCAAGCAAGTAGGATGATACTAAAGTTCCTGCATCGCAACAACCCTAGCATTTAGCATTGTCAGAAGCCTTCAATCACTGCGATTCTGTACACATTTATTTGATCAGTGATAGAGCTGCATAGCTATGGCTTGATTCTTTTCAAAGGCTGAGGCTTATTTTTTGCTTGAAAAATGTTGAATGTTTTGGACTGATTATTGTTAGTAGCATTATACCATAGCTCTCCTCAGGGGCACTCTTAGCATGGACTTTTTTTTTTCTAGCTCTTTCTCGCTCAGATTTGTTAAACAGTGGTTAACATTTGGTTATTTTGTATTGTTCCTAGTCAAAAATTTTTCTGTACCATGACCTTCATATAGTTTTGCAGGATTCAGCATAATCGGCAGAGCATAGATGGCTTGAAACATATAGATAGTTGTTGCAGTATTAAGGTACCCAGCAGACTTTGGATTTAAGAGTCTGAGTTTGATTTCAGGCTTTATATTTTGCCCTGCTGAGAAAGGCAACATTACTCTGTTCTCTGTTTTGTTGGTGTGGCTGTATTATAGAAACTGTAGATAAATGGTTTGCCATCCTCAGATTCAACTAGGTTTATTCACTTACCTTTCACAAACAACTTCAAGAGGACAAAATGGTCTGTTGCTGCATGAATTCCTCTGTAATCCTCTATATACCTTAGATCTAGCCCATTGTTCATCCATTGTAATTTAAGTTTTTGCAATCAGTACTTCATACAGATGACTAGAGCTCCATCATCCTTAGGTCAACTTATCTGTGGTAGATCATACTGTCGGTTTAATTATGGTTATCTAACTCTTATAGGGCTAATTAGATAATGTTTAGAATGCTGAATTACTGCCATTTTATTTTTAGCCAGTATTGAACCTCATGCTGAGTTAATGTTAGTAACTGCATCAGTATGCCCTGGAAATGCATCAATATTCCTTCCTTCCATAATGTGTAGCCTCCTAAGTGAAACTTGTGTTGTGGTAGCTTTCATGTTGGTCATTTTCTTGAGATATCTCTATATTTCTGAATTTTTGCATATGATGTTGCAACTGGACATGCTTCTTTAAATACATAGTCCCTGTGCATGCTACTCTCACCTAGTCTAACCTGGAAGTTGTTTGGTTTACCAAGGTGTGGCAATTGCCTTACACAAGCAACCTCTTGGAGCCATAGGTTAGAGTTTGGTAAGATGTCAGAGATGTTGCTGACTAATAAAGAATATACATTTCTTCTGCTACTTGATATATAAAGTTCATTTGTAATAAGCATAGCAGACAATTTCTTCACACTAATGACAAATTATTGGATGATTTGTTAGAGGTGCAGAATCATTTTATGCACAATCAAAAACATGAAAATCGACCTCAAGTTCTTTCAGATTGGATGATTCTATTGTTTTGTGTAAAAAGATGTTATTCAAGGTCATCATTGGTAGCCATCTTTTTTTGAAATTTGATTAGCTCTTTTGTTTTAAAAACATGTGGTATTCCACATGTAAATTTTGGTGCTTGTATCACTATTTGAAAGGCTGTATCCCTGGATGGGATGTTCATCTTTATGATGTTTTTGATTTTTGCTGCTTTCCTTTTGTCACCTATAACAGTAACAAAAATCAGCAAAGATTAATCATAGAAACTTAATTTGATATATTAAACATCATTGTCAGATGAGCAAATTTGTCTTAAGTTTGAGGCGACTTCATTTACATTTTATACTGTCATGGCTCTTTCATAGATTGAGATTGTGACTTTAGCTTTTGATGAATTTTAAAAAGTCCTCAGCACCCATCATGTGTAATTTTCCCTTTAGTTCTTTGATAAGTTTGTGCTCTTTAAAACATATTATTGTTGTTAAAAAATGAAAACTCTTCCAATAATTTTGATAGCATGATAGCTTATAATCTAGGTTGCTTATATTTGAAAATTATGGTAAGTTAAGGCACTGCATATAAAGTTTTTTCATCTGTAGCTTGTTCTTTTAACTTCATCTTTCAGTGTAAAATTGATGGCTCATGCTTATGTGTTACTAACTCACTTTTAGAAAATGTCATAGTCACATACCTTATTAGTCATTTATAAAAGCTACCAGTTAAAAGCCAAAAATGTAAACTTTGTGACCAGAAATAACAGTCCAGCAGTGACTGTTAAAGTCCAAGGAATAGAGTGAATTGGATCGATGTGGTATACCGGGGTTGACGTGCTGTCAGTGGATTGAATCAGGGCATGTGAAGCGTCTGGGGTAAACCATGGAAAACTGTGTAGGTATGTATATTTGCGTGTGCGGACGTGTATGTATATACATGTGTATGGGGGTGGGTTGGGCCATTTCTTTCGTCTGTTTCCTTGCGCTACCTCGCAAACGTGGGAGACAGCGACAAAGCAAAAAAAAAAAATATTTATTTTCTTTATATTTATTTATTTTGCTTTGTCGCTGTCTGCCGTGTTAGCGAGGTAGCGCAAGGAAACAGACGAAAGAATGGCCCAACCCGCCCACATACACATGTATATACATACACGTCCACACACGCAAATATACATACCTATACATCTCAATGTACACATATATATATACACACACAGACATATACATATATACACATGTACATAATTCATAGTCTGCCTTTATATGTTCCCATTGCCACCTCGCCACACATGGAATAACAATCCCCTCCCCCCTCATGTGTGCGAGGTAGCGCTAGGAAAAGACAACAAATGCCCCATTCGTTTACACTCAGTCTCTGGCTGTCAAGTAGTAATGCACTGAAACCATAGCTCCCCTTCCACATCCAGGCCCCACACAACTATCCATGGTTTACCCCAGACGCTTCACATGCCCTGGTTCAATCCATTGACAGCACGTCGACCCCGGTATACCACATCATTCCAATTCGCTCTATTCCTTGCACGCCTTTCACCCTCCTGCATGTTCAGGCCTCAATCACTCAAAATCTTTTTCACTCCATCTTTCCACCTCCAATTTGGTCTCCCACTTCTCCTCGTTCCCTCCACCTCCGACACGTATATCCTCTTGGTCAATCTTCCCTCACTCATTCTCTCCATGTGACCAAACCATTTCAAAACACCCTTTTCTGCTCTCTCAACCACACTCTTTTTATTTCCACACATCTCTCTCACCCTTACATTACTTACTCAATCAAACCACCTCACACCACATATTGTCCTCAAACGTCTCATTTCCAGCTCATCCACCCTCCTGCGCACAACTCTATCCATAGCCCATGCCTCGCAACCATACAACATTGTTGGAACCACTATTCCTTCAAACATACCCATTTTTGCTTTCCGAGATAATGTTCTCGACTTCCAAACATTCTTCAATGCTCCCAGAATTTTCGCCCCTCCCACACCCTATGATTCACTTCCGCTTCCATGGTTCCATCCGCTGCCAGATCCACTCCCAGATATCTAAAACACTTTACTTCCTCCAGTTTTTCTCCATTCAAACTTACCTCCCAGTTGACTTGACCCTCAACCCTACTGTACCTAATAACCTTGCTCTTATTCACATTTACTCTTAACTTTCTTCTTTCATACACTTTACCAAACTCAGTCACCAGCTTCTGCAGTTTCTCACATGAATCAGCCACCAGCGCTGTATCATCAGCGAACAACAACTGACTCACTTCCCAAGCTCTCTCATCCACAACAGACTGCATACTTGCCCCTCTTTCCAAAACTCTTGCATTCACCTCCTTAACAACCCCATCCATAAACAAATTAAACAACCATGGAGACATCACACACCCCTGCCACAAACCTGCATTCACTGAAAACCAATCACTTTCCTCTCTCTACACGTACACATGCCTTACATCCTCGATAAAAACTTTTCACTGCTTCTAACAACTTGCCTCCCACACCATATATTCTTAAAACCTTCCACAGAGCATCTCTATCAACTCTATCATATGCCTTCTCCAGATCCATAAATGCTACATACAAATCCATTTGTTTTTCTAAGTATTTCTCGCATACATTCTTCAAAGCAAACACCTGATCCACACATCCTGTACCACTTCTGAAACCACACTGCTCTTCCCCAATCTGATGCTCTGTACAATGTCTTCACCCTCTCAATCAATACCCTCCCATATAATTTACCAGGAATACTCAACAAACTTATACCTCTGTAATTTGAGCACTCACTCTTATCCCCTTTGCCTTTGTACAGTGGCACTATGCAAGCATTCCGCCAATCCTCAGGCACCTCACCATGAATCATACATACATTAAATAACCTTACCAATAACCTTATATATATATCCCTGGGGATAGGGGATTAAGAGTACTTCCCACGTATTCCCTGCGTGTCGTAGAAGGCGACTAAAAGGGGAGGGAGCGGGGGGCTGGAAATCCTCCCCTCTCGGTTTTTTTTTAATTTTCCAAAAGAAGGAACAGAGAATTGGGCCAGGTGAGGGTATTCCCTCAAAGGCCCAGTCCTCTGTTCTTAACGCTACCTCGCTAATGCGGGAAATGGCGAATAGTTTAAAAGAATATATATGTATATATATATATATATATATATATATATATATATATATATATATATATATATATATATATATATTTTTTTTTTTTTTTTTTTTTTTTTTTGCCGCTGTCTCCCGCGTTTGCGAGGTAGTGCAAGGAAACAGACGAAAGAAATGGCCCAACCCACCCCCATACACATGCCTTGATTCAATCCACTGACAGCACGTCAACCCCGGTATACCACATCGCTCCAATTCACTCTATTCTTTGGCCTCCTTTCACCCTCCTGCATGTTCAGGCCCCGATCACACAAAATCTTTTTCACTCCATCTTTCCACCTCCAATTTGGTCTCCCTCTTCTCCTCGTTCCCTCCACCTCCGACACATATATCCTCTTGGTCAATCTTTCCTCACTCATTCTCTCCATGTGACGAAACCATTTCAAAACACCCTCTTCTGCTCTCTCAACCACGCTCTTTTTATTTCCACACATCTCTCTTACCCTTACGTTACTTACTCGATCAAACCACCTCACACCACACATTGTCCTCAAACATCTCATTTCCAGCACATCCATCCTCCTGCGCACAACTCTATCCATAGTCCACGCCTCGCAACCATACAACATTGTTGGAACCACTATTCCTTCAAACATACCCATTTTTGCTTTCCGAGATAATGTTCTCGACTTCCACACATTCTTCAAGGCCCCCAGAATTTTTGCCCCCTCCCCCACCCTATGATCCACTTCTGCTTCCATGGTTCCATCCGCTGCCAGATCCACTCCCAGATATCTAAAACACTTCACTTCCTCCAGTTTTTCTCCATTCAAACTCGCCTCCCAATTGAATTGACCCTCCACCCTACTGTACCTAATAACCTTGCTCTTATTCACATTTACTCTTAACTTTCTTCTTTCACACACTTTACCAAACTCAGTCACCAGCTTCTGCAGTTTCTCACATGAATCAGCCACCAGTAGTGTATCATCAGCGAACAACAAGTGACTCACTTCCCAAGCTCTCTTATCCACAACAGACTTCATACTTGCCCCTCTTTCCAAAACTCTTGCATTCACCTCCCTAACAACCCCATCCATAAACAAATTAAACAACCATGGAGACATTACACACCCCTGCCGCAAACCTACATTCACTGAGAACCAATCACTTTCCTCTCTTCCTACACGTACACATGCCTTACATCCTCGATAAAAACTTTTCACTGCTTCTAACAACTTGCCTCCCACACCATATATTCTTAATACCTTCCACAGAGCATCTCTATCAACTCTATCATATGCCTTCTCCAGATCCATAAATGCTACATACAAATCCATTTGCTTTTCTAAGTATTTCTCACATACATTCTTCAAAGCAAACACCTGATCCACACATCCTCTACCACTTCTGAAACCACACTGCTCTTCCCCAATCTGATGCTCTGTACATGCCTTCACCCTCTCAATCAATACCCTCCCATATAATTTGCCAGGAATACTCAACAAACTTATACCTCTGTAATTTGAGCACTCACTCTTATCCCCTTTGCCTTTGTACAATGGCACTATGCACGCATTCCGCCAATCCTCAGGCACCTCACCATGAGTCATACATACATTAAATAACCTTACCCACCAGTCAACAATACAGTCACCCCCTTTTTTAATAAATTCCACTGCAATACCATCCAAACCTGCTGCCTTGCCGGCTTTCATCTTCCGCAAAGCTTTTACTACCTCTTCTCTGTTTACCAACTCATTTTCCCTAACCCTCGCATTTTGCACACCACCTTGACCAAAACACCCTATATCTGCCACTCTATCATCAAACACATTCAACAAACCTTCAAAATACTCACTCCATCTCCTCACATCACCACTACTTGTTATCACCTCCCCATTTGCGCCCTCCACTGAAGTTCCCATTTGCTCCCTTGTCTTACGCACTTTATTTACCTCATACCAGAACATCTTTTTATTCTCCCTAAAATTTAATGATACTCTCTCACCCCAACTCTCATTTGCCCTTTTTTTCACCTCTTGCACCTTTCTCTTGACCTCCTGTCTCTTTCTTTTATACGTCTCCCACTCAATTTCATTTATTCCCTGCAAAAATCGTCCAAATGCCTCTCTCTTCTCTTTCACTAATACTCTTACTTCTTCATCCCACCACTCACTACCCTTTCTAATCAACCCACCTCCCACTCTTCTCATGCCACAAGCATCTTTTGCGCAATCCATCACTGATTCCCTAAATACATCCCATTCCTCCCCCACTCCCCTTACTTCCATTGTTCTCACCTTTTTCCATATATATATATATATATATATATATATATATATATATATATATATATATATATATATATATAAAATGAGTCACGCAGGGAGTGCTCATCCTCCTCGTAGGCTCAGATTGGGGTGTCTAAATGTGTGTGGATGTAACCAAGATGTGAAAACAGGAGAGATAGGTAGTATGTTTCAGGAAAGGAACCTGGATGTTTTGGCTGTGAGTGAAACAAAGCTCAAGGGTAAAGGGGAAGAGTGGTTTGGGAATGTCTTGGGAGTAAAGTCAGGGGTTAGTGAGAGGACAAGAGCAAGGGAAGGAGTAGCAGTACTCCTGAAACAGGAGTTGTGGGAGTATGTGATAGAATGTAAGAAAGTAAATTCTCGATTAATATGGGTAAAACTGAAAGTTGATGGAGAGAGATGGGTGATTATTGGTGCATATGCACCTGGGCATGAGAAGAAAGATCATGAGAGGCAAGTGTTTTGGGAGCAGCTGAATGAGTGTGTTAGTGGTTTTGATGCACAAGACCGGGTTATAGTGATGGGTGATTTGAATGCAAAGGTGAGTAATGTGGCAGTTGAGGGAATAATTGGTATACATGGGGTGTTCAGTGTTGTAAATGGAAATGGTGAAGAGCTTGTAGATTTATGTGCTGAAAAAGGACTGGTGATTGGGAATACCTGGTGTAAAAAGCGAGATATACATAAGTATACGTATGTAAGTAGGAGAGATGGCCAGAGAGCGTTATTGGATTACGTGTTAATTGACAGGCGCACGAAAGAGAGACTTTTGGATGTTAATGTGCTAAGAGGTGCAACTGGAGGGATGTCTGATCATTATCTTGTGGAGGCTAAGGTGAAGATTTTTATGGGTTTACAGAAAAGAAGAGAGAATGTTGGGTTGAAGAGGGTGGTGAGAGTAAGTGAGCTTGGGAAAGAGACTTGTTTGAGGAAGTACCAGGAGAGACTGAGTACAGAATGGAAAAAGGTGAGAACAAAGGAGGTAAGGGGAGTGGGGGAGGAATGGGATGTATTTAGGGAAGCAGTGATGGCTTGCGCAAAAGATGCTTGTGGCATGAAAAGCGTGGGAGGTGGGTTGATTAGAAAGGGTAGTGAGTGGTGGGATGAAGAAGTAAGATTATTAGTGAAAGAGAAGAGAGAGGTATTTGGACGATTTTGCAGGGAAAAAATGGAAATGAGTGGGAGACGTATAGAAGAAAGAGACAGGAGGTCAAGAGAAAGGTGCAAGAGGTGAAAAAAAGGGCAAATGAGAGTTGGGGTGAGAGAGTATCATTAAATTTTAGGGAGAATAAAAAGATGTTCTGGAAGGAGGTAAATAAAGTGCGTAAGACAAGGGAGCAAATGGGAACTTCAGTGAAGGGCGCAAATGGGGAGGTGATAACAAGTAGTGGTGATGTGAGAAGGAGATGGAGTGAGTATTTTGAAGGTTTGTTGAATGTGTTTGATGATAGAGTGGCAGATATAGGGTGTTTTGGTCGAGGTGGTGTGCAAAGTGAGAGGGTTAGGGAAAATGATTTGGTAAACAGAGAAGAGGTAGTAAAAGATTTATGGAAGATGAAAGCCGGCAAGTTAGCAGGTTTCGATGGTATTGCAGTGGAATTTATTAAAAAAATGGGGTGACTGTACTGTTGACTGATTGGTAAGGTTATTTAATATGTGTATGATTCATGGTGAGGTGCCTGAGGATTGGTGGAATACGTGCATATTGCCATTGTATAAAGGCAAAAGGGATAAGAGTGAGTGCTCAAATTACAGAGGTATAAGTTTGTTGAGTATTCCTGGTAAATTATATGGGAGGGTATTGATTGAGAGGGTGAAGGCATGTACAGAGCATCAGATTGGGGAAGAGCAGTGTGGTTTCAGAAGTGGTAGAGGATGTGTGGATCAGGTGTTTGCTTTGAAGAATATATGCGAGAAATACTTAGAAAAACAAATGGACTTGTATGTAGCATTTATGGATCTGGAGAAGACATATGATAGAGTTGATAGAGATGCTCTGTGGAAGGTTTTAAGAATATATGGTGTGGGAGGCAAGTTGTTACAAAGCAGTGAAAAGTTTTTATCGAGGATGTAAGGCATGTGTACGTGTAGGAAGAGAGGAAAGTGATTGGTTCTCAGTGAATGTAGGTTTGCTGCAAAGGTGTGTGATGTCTCCATGGTAATTTAATTTGCTTATGGATGGGGTTGTTATGTAGGTGAATGCAAGAGTTTTGGAAAGAGGGGCAAGTATGAAGTCTGTTGTGGATAAGAGAGCTTGGGAAGTGAGTCACTTGTTGTTCGCTGATGATACAGCGCTGGTGGCTGATTCATGTGAGAAACTGCAGAAGCTGGTGACTGAGTTTGGTAAAGTGTGTGAAAGAAGAAAGTTAAGAGTAAATGTGAATAAGAGCAAGGTTATTAGGTACAGTAGGGTTGAGGGTCAAGTCAATTGGGAGGTAAGTTTGAATGGAGAAAACTGGAGGAAGTAAAGTGTTTTAGATATCTGGGAGTGGATCTGGCAGCGGATGGAACCATGGAAGCGGAAGTGAATCATAGGGTGGGGGAGGGAGCGAGAATCCTGGGAGCCTTGAAGGATGTTTGGAAGTCGAGAACATTATCTTGGAAAGCAAAAATGGGTATGTTTGAAGGAATAGTAGTTCCAACAATGTTGTATTGTTGCGAGGCGTGGGCTATGGATAGAGTTGTGCGCAGGAGGGTGGATGTGCTGGAAATGAGATGTTTGAGGACAATATGTGGTGTGAGGTGGTTTAATTGAGTAAGTAATGTAAGGGTAAGAGAGATGTGTGGAAATAAGAAGAGCATGGTTGAGAGAGCAGAAGAGGGTGTTTTGAAATGGTTTGGGCACATGGAGAGAATGAGTTAGGAAAGATTGACCAAGAGGATATATGTGTCAGAAGTGGAGGGATTGAGGAGAAGTGGAAGACCAAATTGGAGGTGGAAAGATCGAGTGAAAAAGCTTTTGAGTGATCGGGGCCTGAACATGCAGGAGGGTGAAAGGCGTGCAAGGAATAGAGTGAATTGGATCAATGTGGTATACCGAAGTCGATGTGCTGTCAATGTATTGAATCAGGGCATGTGAAGCGTCTGGGGTAAACCGTGGAAAGTTGTGTGGGGCCTGGATGTGGAAAGGGAGCTGTGATTTCGGGCATTATTGCATGACAACTAGAGAGTGAGTGTGAACGAATGGGGCCTTTGTTGTCTTTTCCTAGCACTGCCTCACACACATGAGGGGGTAGGGGGATGTTCTTCCATGTGTGGCGAGGTGGTGATGGGAATGAATAAAGGCAGACAGTGTGAATTGTATTTATGTGTATATATGTATATGTCTGTGTGTGTATATATACGTGTACATTGAGATGTATGGGTATGTATATTTGCGTGTGTGGATGTGTATGTATATACATGTGTATGGGGGTGGGTTGGGCCATTTCTTTTGTCTTTCTTTCCTTGCGCTACCTTGCAAACGCAGGAGACAGCGACAAAGTAAAATATATCAATAAATAAATATTTTTATTTTATTTATTTTGCTTTGTCGCTGTCTCCCACATTAGCGAGGTAGCGCAAGGAAACAGATGAAAGAAATGGCCCAACCCACCCACATACTCATGTATATACATACACGTCCACCCACGCAAATATACATACCTATACATCTCAATGTATACATATATATACACACACAGACATATACATATATACACGTGTACACAATTCATACTGTCTGCCTTTATTCATTCCCATCGCCTCCTCGCTACACCTGGAGTAACAACCCCCCTCCCCCCTCATGTGTGCGAGGTAGCACTAGGAAAAGACAACAAAGGCCCCATTCGTTCACACTCAGTCTCTAGCTGTCATGTAATAATGCACCCAAACCACAGCTCCCTTTCCACATCCAGGCCCCACAGAACTTTCCATGGTTTACCCCAGACGCTTCACATGCCCTGGTTTAATCCATTGACAGCATGTCGACCCCTGTATACCACATCGTTCCACTTCACTCTATTCCTTGCAAGCCTTTCACCCTCCTGGATGTTCAGGCCCCAATCACTTAAAATCTTTTTCACTCCATCTTTCCACCTCCAATTTGGTCTCCCACTTCTCCTCGTTCCCTCCACCTCCGACACATATATCGTTTTGGTCAATCTTTCCTCACTCATTCTCTCCATGTGACCAAACCATTTCAAAACACCCTCCTCTGCTCTCTCAACCATACTCTTTTTATTTCCACACATCTCTCTCACCCTTACATTACTTACTCGATCAAACCACCTCACACCACATATTGTCCTCAAACATCTCATTTCCAGCACATCCACCCTCCTGCACACAACTCTATCCATAGGCCACGCCTCACAACCATACAACATTGTTGGAACCACTATTCCTTCAAACATACCCATTTTTGCTTTCCAAGATAATGTTCTCGACTTCCAAACATCCTTCAAGGCTCCCAGGATTTTTGCTCCCTCCCCCACCCTATGATTCACTTCCGCTTCCATGGTTCCATCCGCTGCCAGATCAACTCCCAGATATCTAAAACACTTTACTTCCTCCAGTTTTCTCCATTCAAACTTACCTCCCAATTGACTTGACCCTCAACCCTACTGTACCTAATAACCTTGCTCTTATTCACATTTGCTCTTAACTTTCTTCTTTCACACACTTTACCAAACTCAGTCACCAGCTTTTGCAGTTTCTCACATGAATCAGCCACCAGTACTGTATCATCAGCGAACAACAAGTGACTCACTTCCCAAGCTCTCTTATCCACAACAGACTTCATACTTGCCCCTCTTTCCAAAACTCTTGCATTCACCTCCCTAACAACCCCATCCATAAGCAAATTAAACTACCTTGGAGACGTCACACACCTTTGCTGGAAACCTACATTCACTGAGAACCAATCACTTTCCTCTCTTCCTACACGTACACATGCCTTACATCCTCGATAAAAACTTTTCACTGCTTCTAACAACTTGCCTCCCACACCATATATTCTTAATTCCTTCCAGAGAGCATCTCTATCAACTCTTATCATATGCCTTTTCCATATCCATAAATGCTACATACAAATCCATTTGCTTTTCTAAGTATTTTTCACATACATTCTTCAAAGCAAACACCTGATCCATACATCCTCTACCACTTCTGAAACCACACTGCTCTTCCCCATATATATGTATATATATATATATATATATAGGGGAGAAAGAATACTTCCCATGTATTCCCTACATGTCACAGAAGGTGACTAAAAGGGAAGGGAAATCCTCCCCTCTAATTTTTTTTTTTTTTTAATTTTCCAAAAGAAGGAACAGAGAAGGGGGCCAGGTGAGGATATTCCCTCAAAGGCCCAGTCCTCTATCCTTAACGCTACCTCACTAATGCGGGAAATGGCGAATAGTATGAAAGAAAGAAAAGAATGTATATATATATATATATATATATATATATATATATATATATATATATATATATATATTGAGGACAATGTGTGGTGTGAGGTGGTTTGATCGAGTAAGTAACGTAAGGGTAAGAGAGATGTGTGAAAATAAAAAGAGCGTGGTTGAGAGAGCAGAAGAGGATGTTTTGAAATGGTTTGGGCACATGGAGAGAATGAGTGAGGAAAGGTTGACCAAGAGGAGATATGTGTTGGAGGTGGAGGGAACGAGGAGAAGTGGGAGACCAAATTGGAGGTTGAAAGATGGAGTGAAAAAGATTTTGAGTGATCGGGGCCTGAACATGCAGGAGGGTGAAAGGAGGGCAAGGAATAGAGTGAATTGGATCGATGTGGTATACCGGGGTTGATGTGCTGTCAGTGGATTGAATCAGGGCATGTAAAGCGTCTGGGGTAAACCATGGAAAGCTGTGTAGGTATGTATATTTTCGTGTGTGGACGTATGTATATACATGCGTATGGGGGTGGGTTGGGCCATTTCTTTCATCTATATATATATATATATATATATATATATATATATATATATATATATTTTTTTTTTTTTATTTATATTTTTATTATACTTTGTCGCTGTCTCCCGCGTTTGCGAGGTAGCGCAAGGAAACAGACGAAAGAAATGGCCCAACCCACCCCCATACACATGTATATACATACGTCCACACACGCAAATATACATACCTACACAGCTTTCCATGGTTACCCCAGACGCTTCACATGCCTTGATTCAATCCACTGACAGCACGTCAACCCCGGTATACCACATCGCTCCAATTCACTCTATTCCTTGCCCTCCTTTCACCCTCCTGCATGTTCAGGCCCCGATCACACAAAATCTTTTTCACTCCATCTTTCCACCTCCAATTTGGTCTCCCTCTTCTCTTTGTTCCCTCCACCTCCGACACATATATCCTCTTGGTCAATCTTTCCTCACTCATCCTCTCTATGTGCCCAAACCACTTCAAAACACCCTCTTCTGCTCTCTCAACCACGCTCTTTTTATTTCCACACATCTCTCTTACACTTACGTTACTCACTCGATCAAACCACCTCACACCACACATTGTCCTCAAACATCTCATTTCCAGCACATCCATCCTCCTGCGCACAACTCTATCCATAGCCCACGCCTCGCAACCATACAACATTGTTGGAACCACTATTCCTTCAAACATACCCATTTTTGCTTTCCGAGATAATGTTCTCGACTTCCACACATTCTTCAAGGCCCCCAGAATTTTCGCCCCCTCCCCCACCCTATGATCCACTTCCGCTTCCATGGTTCCATCCGCTGCCAGATCCACTCCCAGATATCTAAAACACTTCACTTCTCCAGTTTTTCTCCATTCAAACTCACCTCCCAATTGACTTGACCCTCAACCCTACTGTACCTAATAACCTTGCTCTTATTCACATTTACTCTTAACTTTCTTCTTCCACACACTTTATCAAACTCAGTCACCAGCTTCTGCAGTTTCACACATGAATCAGCCACCAGCGCTGTGTCATCAGCGAACAACAACTGACTCACTTCCCAAGCTCTCTCATCCCCAACAGACTTCATACTTGCCCCTCTTTCCAAAACTCTTGCATTTACCTCCCTAACAACCCCATCCATAAACAAATTAAACAACCATGGAGACATCACACACCCCTGCCGCAAACCTACATTCACTGAGAACCAATCACTTTCCTCTCTTCCTACACGTACACATGCCTTACATCCTCGATAAAAACTTTTCACTGCTTCTAACAACTTGCCTCCCACACCATATATTCTTAATACCTTCCACAGAGCATCTCTATCAACTCTATCATATGCCTTCTCCAGATCCATAAATGCTACATACAAATCCATTTGCTTTTCTCAGTATTTCTCACATACATTCTTGAAAGCAAACACCTGATCCACACATCCTCTACCACTTCTGAAACCACACTGCTCTTCCCCAATCTGATGCTCTGTACATGCCTTCACCCTCTCAATTAATACCCTCCCATATAATTTACCAGGAATACTCAACAAACTTATACCTCTGTAATTTGAGCACTCACTCTTATCCCCTTTGCCTTTGTACAATGGCACTATGCACGCATTCCGCCAATCCTCAGGCACCTCACCATGAGTCATACATACATTAAATAACCTTACCAACCAGTCAACAATACAGTCACCCCCTTTTTTAATAAATTCCACTGCAATAACATCCAAACCTGCTGCCTTGCCGGCTTTCATCTTCCGCAAAGCTTTCACTACCTCTTCTCTGTTTATCAAATCATTTTCCCTAACCCTCTCACTTTGCACACCACCTCGACCAAAACACCCTATATCTGCCACTCTATCATCAAACACATTCAACAAACCTTCGAAATACTCACTCCATCTCCTTCTCACATCACCACTACTTGTTATCACCTCCCCATTTGCGCCCTTCACTGAAGTTCCCATTTGCTCCCTTGTCTTACGCACTTTATTTACCTCCTTCCAGAACATCTTTTTATTCTCCCTAAAATTTAATGATACTCTCTCACCCCATCTCTCATTTGCCCTTTTTTTCCCCTCTTGCACCTTTCTCTTGACCTCCTGTCTCTTTCTTTTATACATCTCCCACTCAATTGCATTTTTTCCCTGCAAAAATCGTCCAAATGCCTCTCTCTTCTCTTTCACTAATACTCTTACTTCTTCATCCCACCACTCACTACCCTTTCTAATCAACCCACCTCCCACTCTTCTCATGCCACAAGCATCTTTTGCGCAATCCATCACTGATTCCCTAAATACATCCCATTCCTCCCCCACTCCCCTTACTTCCATTGTTCTCACCTTTTTCCATTCTGTACTCAGTCTCTCCTGGTACTCCCTCACACAGGTCTCCTTCTCAAGCTCACTTACTCTCACCACCCTCTTCACCGCAACATTCACTCTTCTTTTCTGA
Organism: Panulirus ornatus; assembly: GCF_036320965.1. NCBI lineage: Eukaryota > Metazoa > Arthropoda > Malacostraca > Decapoda > Palinuridae > Panulirus > Panulirus ornatus. The sequence goes on from NC_092233.1 coordinate 29,454,409, forward strand.
AAACCCATACAAATCTTCACCTTAGCCTCCACAAGATAATGATCAGACATCCCTCCAGTTGCACCTCTCAGCACATTAACATCCAAAAGTCTCTCTCGCACGCCTGTCAATTAACACGTAATCCAATAACGCTCTCTGGCCATCTCTTCTACTTACATAAGTATACTTATGTATATCTCGCTTTTTAAACCAGGTATTCCCAATCATCAGTCCTTTTTCAGCACATAAATCTACAAGCTCTTCATTTCCATTTACAACACTGAACACCCCATGTATACCAATTATTCCCTCAACTGCCACATTACTCACCTTTGCATTCAAATCACCCATCACTATAACCCGGTCTTGTGCATCAAAACCACTAACACACTCATTCAGCTGCTCCCAAAACACTTGCCTCTCTTGATCTTTCTTCTCATGCCCAGGTGCATAAGCACCAATAATCACCCACCTCTCTCCATCACCTTTCAGTTTTACCCATATTAATCGAGAATTTACTTTCTTACACTCTATCACATACTCCCACAACTCCTGTTTCAGGAGTATTGCTAGTCCTTCCCTTGCTCTTGTCCTCTCACTAACCCCTGACTTTACTCCCCAGACATTCCCAAACCACTCTTCCCCTTTACCCTTGATTGATATATATATATGTATATATATACTCCTGGGGATAGGGGAGAAAGAATACTTCCCACGTATTCCCTGCGTGTCGTAGAAGGCAACTAAAAGGGGAGGGAGCGGGGGACTGGAAATCCTCCCCTCTTGTTTTTTTTTAATTTTCCAAAAGAAGGAACAGAGAAGGGGGCCAGGTGAGGATGTTCCCTCAGAGGCCCAGTCTTCTGTTCTTAACGCTACCTTGCTGATGCGGGAAATGGCGAATGATTAAAAAGAAATATATATATATATATATATATATATATATATATATATATATATATATATATATATATATATATATATACATACATACATACATACATACATACATACATACATATAGGGGAGAGAGAATGCTTCCCACGCATTCATCACGTGTTGTAAAAGTCGACTAAAGGGGACGGGCGTGGGGGACTAGAAACCCTCCCCTCCTTTTATTTTAAGTTTCTAAATGGGGAAACAGAAGGAGTGCTCATCCCCCTCGAAGGCTCAAATTGGGGTGTCTAAATGTATATGGATGTAACTAAGATGAGGAAAAGGAGAGATAGGTAGTATGTTTGAGGAAAGGAACCTGGATGTTTTGGCTCTGAGTGAAACGAAGCTCTAGGGTAAAGGGGAAGAGTGGTTTGGGAATGTCTTTGGAGTAAAGTCAGGGGTTAGTGAAAGGACAAGAGCAAGGGAAGGAGTAGCACTACTCCTGAAACAGTAGTTGTGGGAGTATGTGATAGAGTGTAAGAAAGTAAACTCTAGATTGATATGGATAAAACTGAAAGTTGATGGAGAGAGATGGGTGATTATTGGTGCATATGCACCTGGGCATGAGAAGAAAGATCATGAGAGGCAAGTGTTTTGGTAGCAGCTAAATAAGTGTGTTAGTGGTTTTGATAGATGAGACCGGGTTATAGTGATGGGTGATTTGAATGCAAAGTTGAGTAATGTGGCAGTTGAGGGAATAATTGGTATACATGATCTGTGTCATAAATGGAAATGGTGAAGAGCTTGTAGATTTATGTGCTGAAAAAGGACTGGTGATTGGGAATACCTGGTGTAAAAAGCGAGATATACATAAGTATACGTATGTAAGTAGGAGAGATGGTCAGAGAGCGTAATTGGATTACGTGTTAATTGATGGGCATGGGAAAGAGAGACTTTTGGATGTTAATGTGCTGAGAGGTGCAACTGGAGGGATTTCTGATCATTTTCTTGTGGAGGCGAAGGTGAAGATTTGAAGAGGTTTTCAGAAGAGAGAATGTTGGGGTGAAGAGAGTGGTGAGAGTAAATGTGCTTGGGAAGGAGACTTGTGTGAGGAAGTACCTGGAGAGACTGAGTACAGAATGGAAAAAGGTGAGAAAAAATGAGGTAAGGGAAGTGGGGGAGGAATGGGATGTATTTAGGGAAGCAGTGATGGCTTGTGCAAAAGATGCTTGTGGCATGAGAATCGTGGGAGGTGGGCAGATTAGAAAGGGTAGTGAGTGGTGGGATGAAGAAGTAAGATTGTTAGTGAAAGACAAGATAGAGGCATTTGGATGATTTTAGCAGAGAAATAATGGAAATGAGTGGGAGATGTATAAAAGAAAGAGACAGGAGGTCAAGAGAAAGGTGCAAGAGGCAAAAAAGAGGGTAAATAAGAGTTGGGATGAGAGAGTATCATTAGATTTTAGGAAGAATAAAAAGATGTTTTAGAAAGAGGTAAATAAAGTGCGTAAGACAGGGCAACAAATGGGATCATCAGTGAAGGGGGCTGATGGGGTGGTGATAACAAGTATTGGTGATGTGAGACGGAGATGGAGTGAGTATTTTGTAGGTTTGTCGAATGTGTTTGATGATAGAGTGGCAGATACAGGGTGTTTTGGTTGAGGTGGTGTGCAAAGTGAGAGGGTTAGGGAGATTGATTTGGTAAACAGAGAAGAGGTAGTAAAAGCTTTGCGGAAGATGAAAGCCAGCATGGCAGCAGGTTTGGATGGTATTGCAGTGGAATTTTATTAAAAAAGGGGGTGACTGTATTGTTGACTGGTTGGTAAGGTTATTTAATATATGTATGATTCATGGTGAGGTGCGTGAGGATTGGTGGAATGCTTGCATAGTGCCATTGTACAAAGGCAAAGGGGATAAGAGTGAGTGCTCAAATTACAGAGGTATAAGTTTGTTGAGTATTCCTGGTAAATTATATGGGCGGGTATTGATTGAGAGGGTGAAGGCATGTACAGAGCATCAGATTTGGGAAGAGCAGTGTGGTTTCAGAAGTGGTAGAGGATGTGTGGATCAGGTATTTGCTTTAAAATATGTATGTGAGAAATACTTAGAAAAGCAAATGGATTTGTATGTAGCATTTATGGATCTGGAGAAGGTATATGATAGAGTTGATAGAGATGCTCTGTGGAATGTATTAAGAAAATATCATGTAGGAGGTAAGTTGGTAGAAGCAGTGAAAAGTTTTTAACGAGGCTGTAAGGCATGTGTACGTGTAGGAAGAGAGGAAAGGCGATTGGTTCTCAGTGAATGTTGGTTTGTTGCAGGGGTGTGTGATGTCTCCATGCATGTTTAATTTGTTTATGGATGGGGTTGTTAGGGAGGTGAATGCTAAAGTTTTGGAAAGAGGGGCAAGTATGCAGTCTGTTGTGGATGAGAGGGCATGGGAAGTGAGTCAGTTGTTGTTCGCTGATGATATTGTGCTGGTGGAGGATACAGCGCTGGTGGCCGATTCAGGTGAGAAACTGCAGAAGCTGGTGACTGAGTTTGATAAGGTGTGTGAAAGAAGAAAGCTGAGAGTAAAATATGAATAAGAGCAAGGTTATTAGATACAGTAGGGTTGAGGGACAAGTCAATTGGGAGGTAAGTTTCAATGGAAAAAACTGGAGAAAGTGAAGTGTTTTAGATATCTGGGAGTGGATTTGGCAGCGGATGGAACCATGGAAGTGAATCATTGGGTGGGGGAGGAGGTGAAAGTTCTAGGAGCGTTGAAAAATGTGTGGAAGACGAGAACGTTATCTTGGAAAGCAAAAATGGTTATGTTTGAAGGCATTGTGGTTCCAACAATGGTTTATGGTTTTGAGGTGTGGGCTATAGATAGAGTTGTGCAGAGGAGGATGGATGGGATGGAAATGAGATGTTTGAGGACAATATGTGGTGTGAGGTGGTTTGATCGAGTAAGTAATGAAAAGGTAAGAGAGATGTGTGGTAGCAAAAAGAGTGTGGTTGAGAGAGCAGAAGAGGGTGCTTTGAAATGGTTTGGTCACATGGAAAGAATGAGTGAGGAAAGATTGACCAAGAAGATATATGTGTCAGAGGTGGAGGGAACGAGGAGAAGTGGGAGACCAAATTGGAGGTGGAAAGATGGAGTGAAAAAGATTTTGAGTGATTGGGGCCTGAAAATGCAGGAGGGTGAAAGGCTTGCAAGGAATAGAGGGAATTGGAACAGTGTGGTATACCGGGGTCGACGTGCTGTCAATGGATGGAACCAGGGCATGTGAAGCATCTGGGGTAAACCATGGAAAGTTGTGTGGGGCCTGGATGTGGAAAGGGAGCTGTGGTTTTGGTGCATTATACATTACAGCTAGAGACTGAGTGTGAACGAATGTGGCCTTTGTTGTCTTCTCCTAGAGCTACCTCACACACATGAGGGGGGAGGTGGTTGTTATTTCATGTGTGGCGGGGTGGCGACGGGAATGAATAAGGGCAGACAGTATGAACTATGAACATGTGTATATATGTATATGTTTGTGTGTGTTTTTTATGTATACGTTGAGATGTATAGGTATGTATATATGCTGTGTGTGGATGTGTATGTATACGTATACATGTGTATGTGGGTGGGTTGGGCCATCTTTTCGTCTGTTTCTTTGTGCTACTTCGCTAACGCGGGAGACAGCGACAAAGTATAATAAAAATGAAGTGTGTGTGTTTGTGCATAAACTCCCACATACGCACATATGCATATCAACATATACATATACATATGCAGACATTTCATTCATATGCATGTACATATTCATGCTTGCTTGCCTTCTTCCATTGTTGTTGCTACCCTGCCCCACAGGTAAAACAGCATCACTATCACCTGCTTCAGTAATGTAGTGCCAGGAAAACAGACAAAAACAGCCACATTCATTCACACTCAGTCTCTAGATGTCATGTGTATTGCCCCGAAACCACAGCTCCGTATCCACATCCAGGCCGCACAGACCTTTCCATGGTTTACCCCAGACACTTCACATGCCCTGATTGAATCCATTAACAGCACGTCGACCCACATCGTTCCAATTCACTCCATTTCTTTCACGCCTATCACCCTCTTGTGTATGTTTAGGCCCCAATTGCTCAAAATCTTTTTCACTCCATCCTTCCACCTCCAGTTTGGTCTCCTGCTTCTCTTTGCTCCCCTTACCTCTGACACGTATATCCTCTTTGTTAATCTTTCCTCACTCATTCTATCCATTTGTCCAAACCATTTCTACACACCCTCTTCTGTTGTCTTGACCACACTATTTTTATATCTACTCATATCCCTTACCCTTTCATTATTTACTTGATCAAACCACCTCACACCACATATTGTCCTCTAGCATTTCATTTCCAACACATCCACCCACCTCCATACAACCATATCTATAGCCCATTCCTCACAGTTATATAACATTGTTGGAACTACTATTCCTTAAGACATGCCCATTTTTGCTCTCTGAGATAATGTTTTCTCCTTCCACACATTCTTGATTAGATCTTGAGCTGCCCATGCCAGCTCGGCAAAAAAAGAGTGTTACTGGATGACTTATTTAACAGCTGAAATAGTATACAGCTTGTGTAAATGTTTGAGTAAAATCTTTGATATAGTAATTCCCTAGTTAGCACTACTTTGGAGGTATTTCTTGTTTTAGTGGTCTTGCTTTATTCTGGCGCTCTATACTAACTAGAAAAGATAAAAATCCTTGAAAGTTGTCAAGTTTTGTTCGAACACTCATGATACAATAAGAGAAGCTGTTTTTATGTATACTCTCTTGGCCATTCAGAACACCATACACACACATGCTCATATTCAGTCATTGCTGAGCGCTCTTGTCAGTTATTACAGTGCAGATCATGCCATGCTTACACTATGCACACATTCGTGTTGGTGTTTCAGTATTTAATCATGTCTGGGAAACAACTTGCAAGTTGTAGTGCTGCTAGTGCTTCTAAAGTGCCCAGAAAAGCCTCTCCAGTTTTGTAGAATTACAAGTGTTGAGGCGGTTGGAAGCTAATCGAGTGTCAGGTCGATGTCAGTGATGCTTTCATTTTGGCTACAATGACGTTGGATCCATTATTAAGAATGCAAGCAAGATAAAAGTTCCTAACATAATGATGCGAAGTTGACAGTAATAACGGTGACTTGAAGCTCCCTCCTCCCTCAAAGCTATCATCAAGTGTGGGAGCAACCCTCCTAAGCTTGTCTTCAATTGGGGAAACTGGCCCTTTTTGGAAAACAATGCCATCCCACACATTTGTCTCATGAGAAGAGAAGTATGTGTCAACATTCAGGGTTTCAAAAGACCACTAAATACTACTGGTGTGTGTGTGTGTGTGTGTGTAATGCTTCAAGAGACTTTAAGCTGGAACTGATGCTCATCTGCCATTGTGAAACACCATGAGCAATGAATGGATTTTCAAAAGAGCATCTTCTTGTGATTTGGATATGAAATACGAAGGCCTCTGCCAATTTGCTCATCATTGAAATGCTATAGTGAAAGAGAGAATCCTAAACCCAGAGCACTGTTGGTGCTCAGTAATACCTCAGGCCACCCTGTGAATCTAGACACCCTTAGGACCTGCATGCCTGCAGAAGTAGTCTACCTTCCACCTTTCATGATCCAGCCAATGGATCAGGGAGTATATCAGATTTCAAGGCCTGTTCCCTCTGTCACTCTTTCAGACAACTTGATGAAAAAACAGATGGCAAAGATAAACAATGTGTCCAACAATTTTGGAGAAACACCTCATGAAGGCCATAGACAATATTAGAACAACCAAGGATGAAGTAATGAACAATTACATGAATGGATTTTGGAAAACTTATGGCCAGAAGCATGCAACAGCTTGCTGGGCTTTTATGCAGTACCAGTGATGGTGAGTGGCATTGTCTAGCTGGCCAACAAAGCAGGACTGGGCAGTGTCATTGTAAATGATGTGGAGGAGCTGGCCAACAAAGCAGGATTGGACAATGTCATTATGAATCTTGTGGAGGAGCTACTTCAGTCTCATGGTGACAGTCTTAATGATGAAATGTGGGAATTGGTGCTTCACTGCATCCATAGTGAGGCTGACAACTCTTATGCAGAAGAGACAGACACACTACCATAGAGGGACCTCACCAGATCATTCCTCAGTGACATCATCACCAAGATCACAGAAATCATCGACTGGTTTGCTGAGAATAATCTGGACTGGCAGTGCAGCACCAAGATTGAGAAGCGTCCTCAGCATGATATCCTGCTACAGAGAACTGCTCCATGAGAGAGAGAGAGAGAGAGAGAGAGAGAGAGAGAGAGAGAGAGAGAGAGAGAGAGAGAGAGAGAGAGAGAAGCAGTCTTGGGATGCCTTCTTCAAAAAAAACAGCTGAAACATGGAGCCACAGCCTGGCCTCGTATCCCAGCCTTTCAAATCATATGTTGTCTCCCACTGCTGTTGTGATGTGTTGCTTCAGTAGTGCTTTGTTTGTGTGTACCCATGACTATTAGATAATTATAACTTTGTTTTATGATTTTATATTGTTGGTCTTACTTTATAAGATAAAATTTTTGTAGTTAACTGAAGCACAAGTGTGTGGTGGTAGTTGTGGTCGTAGGTTAAAAGTCAGCTCTTGAGAAACACATGGTAACAACACACGGTATGTGTTACCACTTGCTTCCACTCCACCTCTCTAATCACCTTCATCTTTTTGTTTTGTCAATCCATTTTTTAGGATATGTAATTTGATGTTGAAAGGATATAACATTGCCCATTTATACACTCATTTATCTGGGTAGACATCAGGTGTTCAGTAGTGTCTGGCAGTGATGTGGCCAGTGTTTCAGTGATGCAGAGATGGATTAGCTTCAGCCATGGTAAGCTGTTTGATTTCCACTGCCTACTGCCTTCCACCTCCCTTCCACCCACTGGCTGTCACCGATATGCTGCCTGTCTCTCACTCATTCTACTGCAGTCATCACTATTCATCAGACAACTGTCATTCATGTTACAATACTGTATGTTATGTATTTGTTCATTGATTAGTAAAGATACGTTTATTGATACCTGTAACCCTCGTATATGATACTTTTTAAATATCATAGGTAGACAGAAATGTCGTGAGGAATGGATCTTCATATATGCAATAGTATAATGACACTGTAGAGAGCTGTTATGCTTAGCACTTCATTTTCCAGGAGCATATCCTGAGTGCAAATTGGGGTATTACTGTAAATGAGAAAAATTCTGTGACTATTTACCTCTAGATTCTTCAGTGACCACCCTTCTTTGAATGTGGTAGATCATGGAAGAGTGACTGTTTGTGAAAGAATGGCATTTAATTGGTTGATAGCTTCCTTTATCATGTGGATCGTCATAAATGTTTATTCCATTATCAAGACATGGTGTATTTTTGTTGGCATTAATAGACTATACTTTTTTGTTTCCATATTCTTTTTATTAGATTAATGAATTCTTCAAGAGAAATGAATACAGATTTACTGTCTCTGTAGTAATATTTTATTAATCTTTATGGAGTGTTAACATTTCAGAAGAATAGTATAATTAGTCATAATGGACTTAGTATAGGAAAGTGACTGAGGTACCTATTCTCTAATACCGAGATATTATTTCCTGTTGTTTATGTACACTGTATAACGTATACAACATGTTATATAAAGTGTTTCTTGTAGGGTATGATTTGATATACTAGTTCACTAGAGTAAAAGATTGCATTTAACAAGTATGAGCTTCATGCACATTGATATCAACTTTTGTCAGTACTTACTATGAATATTTCAGTTTCTATCATGATGCTACCAGTTTATCAGTATGAACTTCATTCACATTAATATCAGCTTTCGTCAGTACTGTATATGAATATTTCAATTTCCATCATGATTCTATCAGTTTACCATGTTAAAGCTTTTATGATGTTTAAGATGTTACACTTCATGCATGTCATTCATTCTGCATGATAGTATTGTCCAGTTATTTATGTTTTTTATATCTGTACATAACAATGTTAAACCGATATTAAAAGATTATATTTTATATTCATCAGGTCATCCCCAGTTAAGTAAGTAAATTATTGTACCCCTGTATATGGTGTTAAGGGTATAAGTAGTTGGGGTAGAAGTGAAATTAGTTATTTCACTGGTATTGGGTTGAGTAGTGGTTGCTTAACAAAAGAGTTGGAAGCCAGAACCTTAAGTCTTGAATAATTGAAATGAACACTCTTAAGGACAATAAGTTTGCAAAGTGTGTTTTGGATGATAAGCTTAATAGATTTGTATTAATTGTTGAAGGAACAGTGGAATTTCATTTGAATATCGCCATCAGTCTATGGTAGATAGCTAATATGATTTTCATATTCTTTTTCTCCTCCAAAAACAATCTTATAATGATTTTTTGATATGTTGCTTACTGCTTATAGACTAATGGTGAATTGACAGATTGGGAGTTTGTTCAAGAGTTTTGTACTTACATTGGTGTATCAAGTATTGATTTTTTTTTTTAGTACATTGACAGTGAAATAGCCTTTATCCAACTTCCAACACTTTAATATACTGGACATGTAATGATAGTAAGGCAGCAGATTTAGTGATTTAGCTCACCAATGCCAGTAATAGCAAAAATAATTATCAATATCACCTATTAGAGCTTTTATTTCCCTTGTCTTCTCTTATAATCCTGCCATTTTTATTACATTTCTTTCATGACTTTACTAGTAACTCTTAGTTTGATTTCCTTAATCTTGGCTCACACTTCATTAGCAAGTCCATATTTTACCTTCCTCTCTTTTTCTTACATTCAGTCATGTGTCATTTTCTTCAATCTCAGGCATGTATTTTACTTTCATGCATGCCCTTACCTGCCATTCAGGTCTTGATTTTCCATTCATGTCCTCTGCCTTTGTTTTTCTCAGTCTCATTTGTATCCACACCTTATTTAATAGCTTTATTTTTATTTAGATTACACTGTGTAAAAAAATTTTACTTTTGTTCCTGGGTAATATATTTTCTAATTGAGTTTATCTAAAAAGTATAGAAAATGGCTTTTATTTCCATGAAACTGTGCTTTTGTGATCAGGACAGTGATATTTGGAAATTTGCCTGTTTTTCAGATTATTCCAAATAGATTAATTGCTGAGTAGCTGATATAGAACTTTGTAGAAGTTTCCAGTTATATGAATAGTAGTATAAATATAAGGGCTTTAAGCTAACCAGTTTAGATCTAGCTGCCTAAGTGGATACATATTTCTGAGATGGCATCTAGAGGCTGCAAGCCTCTGGCAGACATATTTTGTTATGTCTGCAGCCAGTTTATCAAAACAAGTGAGAAAGTACTCCGTGGCAGCATCAGCTAAGATATGGGAGGCCTACAAGGCATATTTCGGCATGTGTCAGGGATCAAGAAAAATTCTGGGCACCTCATTTCACCTGCAAACACTGTGAAAAAACTCTGGCAGGTAAGGTAGACAATTGTTGCTCATTTTGATGGAATTATAAAAAAATTTTCAGAATTTTTTTATTTTTTTTTAGATTTTCAATGTCATTGAAAAGGATATCATATGGAATATGCTGAGAGAATCCTTTACAGGTTATTCATGGGTGAAATAAACTTATAAACAAAAATATAATTTTATTTTCATAATGACAATTTTATATTCTTTTGCATGTTGGAACAGAGGGGAAAAGAGAGCCATGAAGTTCACTATCCCAAGAATTTTGCAGGAACCCACTGACCTCCCAAGAAATTGCTACTTCTGCATGGTGGACCCTTCCAAATGTCGGACTGGCAAGATTGCATCTGCTATCACTTATTCGGACTTTCCTCCATCATCCATTGCCCTGGTGCCGCATGGCCCTCAGCTACCCATACCCATTCCTCTGGAGAGAGAGCAGCCACTGTCAGAACAGACCAGCCAGTCAGAGGGAGAGGATGTTGTAGATCCAGATTACAATTTCAGAGTTGCAGCTGAGAAGAGAAACCCATAATACCCCAATCAAAAAGAGCTCGGTGACATGATCAGAGATCTTGGTCTTACAAAGTCCCATGCCAAGCTTTTGACGTTTAGGCTCAAGCAGTGGAACTTGTTGGATGAAAGAGCAAATCGCAAATTCAGAAAAAGTCACCCAGATTTATCCAACTTCTTCACCTGTCAAGATGGGCTCTGCTTCTGCCACAATGTAACCAGTCTGTTCGAGGCAATGGGAGTCACCAGTAACCTGAATGAGTGGCACCTCTTTATTGACAGATCATCCAGGAGCCTCAGAGCTGTGCTGCTCCAGAACGGAAACAAGTACCCATTTCTTCCCCAGGCTCACTCAGTGCACCTCAGAGAAGACTACATCAGTGTCAAGACCTTGCTAGATGCCTTGAAGTATGATGAGTACAGCTGTTAGATCATTGGAGACTTCAAAATGGTGGCATTCCTGGTGTTTGTACCAAGTTTTCCTGCTATCTTTGCCTTTGAGACTGCAGGGACATCGTGGTGCACTCCCACAGGCAGGACTGGCCACAGGTGACCAAATTCTCTGTAGGGATGAATTGTGTCAAGTGGAAGCCTCTGGTGGATCTCTGGAAGGTGTTGATGCCACCACTGCATGTAAAATTAGGCCTTATGACACAATTTGTCAATTCGAGTCTTCTACCCTAAGTTGTCTGAAAGTAGCTTGGTACAGCTTTGTTGCAGTGGTTCAGGTCTTCTTGGGCAATCACAAGGCCAGAAACTATGTGGAGCTGGTTGAGACTATGGTGAAGAACTGTGGCAGAATTGGCAGCAGGATGTCCCTCAAAGTCCATATCCTTAACTCTTATCTTGATAAATTCAAGGAGAACATGGGAGCATATTCATAGGAGCAAGGTGATTGCTTTCATCATGACTTTGAACATCACTACCAAGGAACATATAATAAGAACATGGGAGATTATATTTGGGGTCTGATTTGTGAAATTGATTTACATTACAATTATAAATCTTGAAAAACTTCTTGCTTCTAAATGTTTTGTGATCACTTTTAACATTCGTGTAAATACATATTCATTTGATTCTTATGTTGTTTTTCTTGCTTTATGTGAATGAAAATTTGTGAATTTGCCCATTATCCAATCTGAAATAGGTAAATTTCAAATTATCAGTGTCCTGGTCTCAAAAGGAAAGTTTGAAGGGAATAATACCTTTTTTCTTTTTGCACATAAGCAATTAGGAAATAATGTTTACTACCCAGGAACAAAAATTGTGTTACACAGTGCTATCATTCCTCTTTTTTCCTTCACATTTTGTAAAAAAATATTTCCCTCTTTCATCGACCCCTGTCCCCTACATATGCTTCTTGTTTGTGTCTTACATCTTTACCTTTTCCTCCATGCCTCATTTCTCTGGTGGACATATGGTATTGAACTGTTGCCAGAGGATACATTAACAGATGTAAATGATGAACAGATAGACAAACTGATGGACAGATTGGTATATAAGTATGTGTACAGACAAGCATTTGTTATTGAAACCAAGGGAGAAATGTGAGATATGAATTATGGGGAAAGAGTATTGGTAGATGAAATACAGGTGGATGAAATACAGCACCCAGAAATGAAATTCCTTAAAGGAAGTAGCAGCCAAGAAGAGTATAGAAAGAACATCCCTCCCTGAAGACAGCATGAGGCAGGTTGCTGGTGCTCACACTATTGGAAACACTAGTCTTGGCAACCAGATGTATGTTGATTTCACCATGAGAACATCATATGTTTGTACCCACAGTAAACCTTATCCATGTATCACCATGTCTGCCATCCCACACAGTTTAAAACACTACCCTACCATTCATACACACCGAAAACCACTTTCCCCAAATAAAAGAGTCATACTTTCCTGCCTACATTCTAGACATCCTCCATCCCCCTTTGCTAAAAACACTGATTCAACACATTTCAGGACCTCTCATGCCCATTTCGAAATTACCACAGTGAAAACATTGAAAAGTTAATGCTGAAATGCCTTGCACACTTCCCACAAAGATGCACACACACACACACACACACACACACACACACACACACACACACACACACACAGCATCACTGTAATTTATGCTTATGTTACCATCCATTGGATTTGGTCAGTTTCCTGAGCAATGCAGGAGTTCATAAAATAGGCAATAAGGTTTTAAGGGATTTCAGGGGCTGCAAGGTAAGTTCAGTAAACTTCAGGGAGAATATGATGTTGGAAGGAGGTTAATTTTGTGAGGAAAAGAAGAGAACAGATGAGAACAACGGTGAAGAAGGCAAATGGGGAAGTGATAATAGGTGCTGATGAGATGGAGGAGAATTCTGAAAGATTTTTTTTATGTGTTTGATGATAGTGTAGCAGATGCAGGGTGCTTGGGTTATGGAGGTATGCAAAGTGAGAGATTCATGTAAAGTGTTTTGGTAAAAGACTTGGGCAGGTTGAAGTGTGGCAAGGCAGCTATAGTGGATGGTGTTGCAGTTAAATTTCTTAAGAAAGGAGTTGACTGTGTTGTTGGGGTTTTCACTGTATGTATGGATCACAGTGAGGTGCCCAAGGCTAAGCAGAATGCATGTATATTGCCATAGTATAAAGGCAAGAGGTACAAAGGTGATTGTTTAAACTGCAGATATATTGCCATAGTATAAAGGCAAGAGGTACAAAGGTGATTGTTTAAACTGCAGATTATAAGTTTGGTTTTCAAGTCCCTGGTATTTTTTACAGGATAGTGATTATTGAGAGGATGAAGGCATATACCAGGCATCAGATTGAGGAGGAACAATATAGTTTTAGGAGTGGCAGAGGGTTTTTTATGTAGCATTTATGGATCTGGGGAAAGCATATGATAGTGTTGATAGAGATCCTTGTGGAAGGTCTTAAAGATATATGATGTCAGTAGAAAGTTTCTTGAAGTAGTGATTTTCCTTTTTTAAGAATGTAAGGTGTTTATATGATTAGGAAGAGGTGTGTGAGTGGGCCCGGGTGAAGATTGATCTGCAGTAAGGATTTATGATGTCACCATAGCTGTTTCCTTTGTTGATAGATGGGATGGTGAGGGAGGTAAATGCAAGGGTTGTGGAGAGATGGATGACTATGTATTCTGTAGGGGGCTATGTAGTCTGTCGGGGATGAGGGGGCTGGTAAGTAAGCCACTTGCTGTTTGCTAATGACACAGAACTGGTGGTAGATTAGACTGAGAAACTAAAGGAGTTGTTGACTGAGTTTGGAAGGGTTTGTGAACTTTGGGAAGTTGAGAGCATATGTGATTAAAAGCAAGGTTACTAGGTTTAGCAAGGCAGAGGGACAGGTTAGTTTTGATTCGAGTCTGAATGGAGAAACTTTGGAGGAAGTGAAGTGTTCTAGATATTAGGGATGGATATGGCAGTGAATGGAATCATGGAAGCAGAAATGACTTATAGGATTGGTTTGGGAGTTTAGGTTCTGCATTGTGGAATATGTGGAAAGAGAGTTCAGTTGCTTGGAGGGTAAAAATGGATATGTTTGAAGGTGTAGTGCCAAAAATGTTGGGTGGTTGCAAGGCATGGACTAAACATGAGGATGTGCACTGAAGGGTGCAAGTGTTGGATATGAACTGTTCAAAGACAATATATGGTGTGAAGGTAGTTGTTCCAAGTAATATAAGGTTTAAAGAGAGGTATGATAACAAGAAGTGTGTGGTTGAGGGAGAGCTGAAGAGTGCATGCTAAAATTTTTGAATATATGGAGAGGATGAGTGAGAAAAGGTTGACAAATAGGATATATGTGCCAGAAGTGGACGGGACAAGGAGAAAGGGGGAAACCAAATTGGAGATGGAAAGATGGAGGTAAAGATATTTTGAGTGCTAAGGGCTTGAACATTCTCAAGGGTGAAAGCTTTGCGAAAGATGAAATCCGGCAAGGCTGTGGGTTTGGATGGTACTGCAGTTGAATTTAAGAAAGGGTGTGACAGTGTTGTTTATTAGTAGGTAAGGATATTCAGTGTATGTATGGATCATGGTGAAGAGCCTGAGATTTGGCAGAATGCATGCATAATGCCATTGTACAAAGGCATAGGGGATAAAGGTGAGTGTTCAAACTACAGAGGCATAAGTTTGTTGAGTATTCCTGGGAAATTATATGGGAGGGTATTGATTGAAAGGGTGAAGGCATGTACAGAGCATCAGATTAGGTAAGAGCAGTGTGGTTTCAGAAGTGGTAGAGGATGTGTGGATCAGGTGTTTGCTTTGAAGAATGTTTGTGAGAAATACTTAGAAAAAGATGGATTTGTTTGTAGCATTTATGGATCTGGAGAAGGTATGTGATAGGGTTGATAGAGATACTTTGTGGAAGGTCTTAGGAGTATATGGTGTGGGAGGTAAGCTGCTAGAAGCAGTGAAAAGTTTTTACCAAGGATGTAAGGCATATGTATGAGTAGGAAGGGAGGTATGTGATTGGTTCCCAGTGAATGTCAGTTTGTGGCAGGGGTGTGTGATGTCCCCATGGTTGTTTAATTTGTTTATGGATGGGGTTGTTAGGGAGGTGAATGCAAGAGTTTTGGAGAGAAGGGCGAGTATGCAGCCTGTTGGGGATGAAAGGGCCTGGGAAGTGAGTCAGTTGTTCTTTGCTGATGATACAGTTATGGTGGCTGATTCGGGAGAGAAACTGCAGAAGTTGGTGATTGAGTTTGGAAAAGTGCATGAAAGGGGTAAGTTGAGAGTAAATGTAAATAAGAGTGAGGTTATTAGGTTCAGTAGGGTTGAGGGACACGTTAATTGGGATGTAAGTTTGAGTGGAGAAAAATTGGAGGAAGTGAAGTGTTTAGATATCCGAGAGTGGACTTAGTGATGAATGGAACCATGGAAATGGAATTGAGTAACAGGATGGGGGAGGGGATGAAGGTTTTTGGAACAGTGAATAATGTGTGGATGGAGAGAACATTATTCCAGAGCAAAAATGGGTATGTTTGAAGGAATGGTGGTTCAACAATGTTATATGGTTGCGAGGTCTGGGCTATGGATAGGGTTGTATGGAGGAGGGTGGATGTGGTGGAAATGAAGTGTTTGAGGACATGGGGTGTGAGGTGGTTTGATCGAGTAAGTAATGAGAGGGTAAGAGAGATGAGTGGAAATAAAAAGAGTGTGATTGAGAGAGCAGAAGGTGTGTTAAAATGGTTTAGACATATGTAGAGAAAGTGTGAGGAAAGATTGACAAAGAGGACATATGTCAGAGGTGGAGGGAACAAGGAGAAGCAGGAGACCAAATTGGGGGTGAAAGGATGGATTTAAAAAGATTATGAGTGATTGGGGCCAGAACAAACAGGAGGGTGAGAGGCGTGCAAGGAGTAGAGTGAATTGGAACATTGTGTTATACCGGAGTCAACGTGCTGTCAATGGACTGAACCAAGGCATGTGAAACATCTGGTGTAAACCATGGAAAGGTCTGTGGGGTCTGGATGTGGATAGGGAGCTGTGGTTTTGGTGCATTACACACAACAGCTAGAGACTGAGTGTGAATGAATGTGGCCTTTTTCATCTGTATTCCTGGCGCTGCTTTGCTGAAGCAGGGGGTACTGATGCTGTTTCCTGTGGGGCGGACTACCCCAGAAATCTAGATGAAGAAAGGCTGTCTACATATCTCCTACATGATAAAGGACAACTGAATGGGACAGGAGCTGGAGAATGGAAAGCCTCCCTCCTATATTATTTTTCAAAAGAAGTTAGAGTGGAAAGAACCAAACTAGGGTCTTTTTTTTTCCTAAGGCTCAGTTACCTGCTCTAGACATTACCTCACTCATATGGGAAATAGTAAACATGTATGAAAAAAGATACATGAAGGTCCCTTTGTACTCAGACAACTTCTTAGTCACATCGGAGAACATCCACACCACACTAGCAACATCAAATATGCAGCACTGCATTACACAGTTGGAGCAATGGCTCACCCAAAACAGAATCTCTGCATCAGCACAGAAATCTTCAATCACTCTTTTAACCCCAAACAGATACAAATCCAGTCAATTTGAATGGACAGTCTCTCATCACATAAGACGCCCACATGATATTCACCCCCCACACCGGTAATGTCAACACAAAAGCAACACACAAAACAAAATGCCTTCAGAGCACTATGTAGCACCAGATTTGGATTAGGAAAAAGAATTCCTCAACATCCTCTACAAACAGGTTTATCCACCTCACTTTAAACAATGCCTCATCTGCTGGTCTTCTACCCTTTCAAAAGCAAATATAGCAAAGCTGCAAACCACACAAAATTGTACACTCAGAACGGCCACTGGTTGCTTAGTGCATTCAGAACAGTCACAGGCTGCGTAGCAACCACAAAGACTCGTCACGTTCATAAAGGAATAAAGAGCCTCCCAATTTTATCCTACCTCAACATGCTTTGCTTTCAGTTCTGTGCAACAGCACCAAATCCCCTCCCACACAAACTGCTCTGTGAGTAACCACCATCCTCCAGGTAGAAATAAAAAGCTTACCCCTGTCTCTTAATTCAGTAACCTACTCACAGGTCTTGCACCCCAACAAATTTATTACTGACAAAACATGTACTGAAATAACTTGACAAGCACTAAGCAGCTGACCTCTTAAGTAGGTCTTAAACCTCAACCCAACAGACAGACATACCCATCAGAAACCACACTCCTCACACAAGCATAAGTCACAGTATTCCAATTATGCTCTGGATATCACCTGTCACTGAAACACTTCAAACACTGTTTCAATGTATCCCAAAACCCTTCATGCCTGTGATGCCTGCTGACAATCTCTTCTGCTCACACATGTGAATCTCTCTCATTTTAAACTAGGTATTCCCTGTCACCAGGCCTTTTTCAGCACACAACTCTACAAGCTGTTCAAAATTTCCATTCATTATACTGAATACCCCATAGCCCCCCAATTTTACCCACAACTGCTGCATAACTCGCCTTTGTATTTATATCACCCGACACTTATACCCATTCTCTTGCATTAAAACTATCGACACTCAAAAAGCTGCTCCCAAAACTCTTGCCTCATGATCTTTTTCATGGTCAGATGCGTAAGCATTAATGTTCTCCCATCTCTCACAAACCACTTCCATTTTTACCCACATCAGTCTAGAATTTATTTCCTTGTACTCTTTCACACACTTCCACAACTCCTGCTTCAGGAATAATGCTACTCCTTCCTTAGTTTTTGACCACACACCAACCCTGATTTTTCTCGTAATACATGTCGAAACTGTTCTCCGTTACCCTTAAACTTTATTTCTCCCAGAGCCAGAACTTTCCAGGTTTATTTCCTCAAATATACTCCCCATCTCTCCTCTTTTCTGATCTTGGTTACTTCCAATCACATTCAGATAGCCCAGCCTGATCCTTCCAGGAGATAGCATTCCCTACTTGGCTCCTCCTTCTGTTCCTTCATTTAGAAATTGAAATACAATAAGGGGAGTGTTTCCAGCTTTCTGCTACGGCTCCTTTTGATCACCTTTAACGACACACAAGGAATGCGGAGGTAGAATTCTCTCTCTCTGTCTCTCTCTCTCTCTGCATATATGTGTGTGTGTTTGTATATATATATATATATATATATATATATATATATGTCATAGAAGGCGACTAAAGGGGATGGGAGCAGGGGGCCAGAAATCCTCCCCTCCTTGTATTTTAACTTTCTAAAATGGGAAACGGAAGGAGTCATGCGGGGAGTGCTCATCCTCCTCGAAGGCTCAGATTGGGGTGTCTAAATGTGTGTGGATGTAGCCAAGATGTGAAAAAAGGAGAGATAGGTAGTATGTTTGAGAAAAGGAACCTGGATGTTTTGGCTCTTGAGTGAAACGAAGCTCAAGGGGAAAGGGGAAGAGTGGTTTGGGAATGTCTTGGGAGTAAAGTCAGGGGTTAGTGAGAGGACAAGAGCAAGGGAAGGAGTAGCAGTACTCCTGAAACAGGAGTTGTGGGAGTATGTGATAGAATGTAAGAAAGTAAATTCTCGATTAATATGGGTAAAACTGAAAGTTGATGGAGAGAGATGGATGATTATTGGTGCATATGCACCTGGGCATGAAAAGAAAGATCATGAGAGGCAAGTGTTTTAGGAGCAGCTGAATGAGTGTGTTAGTGGTTTTGATGCACAAGACTGGGTTATAGTGATGGGTGATTTGAATGCAAAGGTGAGTAATGTGGCAGTTGAGGGAATAATTGGTATACATGGGGTGTTCAGTGTTGGAAATGGTGAAGAGCTTGTAGATTTATGTGCTGAAAAAGGACTGGTGAATGGGAATACCTGGTTTAAAAAGCGAGATATACATAAGTATACGTATGTAAGTAGGAGAGATGGCCAGAGAGTGTTATTGGATTACATGTTAATTGACAGGCGTCCGAAAGAGAGACTTTTGGTTGTTAATGTGCTAAGAGGTGCAACTGGAGGGATGTCTGATCATTATCTTGTTGAGGCGAAGGTGAAGATTTGTATGGGTTTTCAGAAAACGAGAGAGAATGTTGGGGTGAAGAGAGTGGTGAGAGTAAGTGAGCTTGGGAAGTAGACTTGTTTGAGGAAGTACCAGGAGAGACTGAGTACAGAATGGAAAATGGTGAGAACAAAGGAGGTAAGGGGAGTGGGGGAGGAATAGGATGTATTTAGGGAAGCAGTGATGGCTTGTGCAAAAGATGCTTGTGGCATGAGAAGCGTGGGAGGTGGGCAGATTAGAAAGGGTAGTGAGTGGTGGGATGAAGAAGTAAGATTATTAGTGAAAGAGAAGAGAGAGGCATTTGGACAATTTTTGCAGGGAAAAAATGCAAATGAGTGGGAGACGTATAAAAGAAAGAGGCAGGAGGTCAAGAGAAAGGTGCATGAGGTGAAAAAGAGGGCAAATGAGAGTTGGGGTGAGAGAGTATCATTAAATTTTAGGGAGAATAAAAAGATGATCTGGAAGGAGGTAAATAAAGTGCGTAAGACAAGGGAGCAAATGGGAACTTCAGTGAAGGGCGCTAATGGGGAGGTGATAACAAGTAGTAGTGATGTGAGAAGGAGATGGAGTGAGTATTTTGAAGGTTTGTTGAATGTGTTTGATGATAGAGTGGCAGATATAGGGTGTTTTGGTCGAGGTGGTGTGCAAAGTGAGAGGGTTAGGGAAAATGATTTGGTAAACAGAGAAGAGGTAGTAAAAGCTTTGCGGAAGATGAAAGCTGGCAAGGCAGCAGGTTTGGATGGCATTGCAGTGGAATTTATTAAAAAGGGGAGTGACTGTATTGTTGACTGGTTGGTAAGGTGATTTACTGTATGTATGACTCATGGTGAGGTGCCTGAGGATTGGCGGAATGCTTGCATAGTGCCATTGTACAAAGGCAAAGGGGATAAGAGTGAGTGCCCAAATTACAGAGGTATAAGTTTGTTGAGTATTCCTGGTAAATTATGTGGGAGGGTATTGATTGAGAGGGTGAAGGCATATACAGAGCATCAGATTGGGGAAGAGCAGTGTGGTTTCAGAAGTGGTAGAGGATGTGTGGATCAGGTGTTTGCTTTGAAGAATGTATGTGAGAAATACTTAGAAAAGTAAATGGATTTGTATGTAGCATTTATGGATCTGGAGAAGGCATATGATAGAGTTGATAGAGATGCTCTGTGGAAGGTACTAAGAATATAAGGTGTGGGAGGCAAGTTGTTAGAAGCAGTGAAAAGTTTTTATTGAGGATGTAAGGCATGTGTACGTGTAGGAATAGAGAAAAGTGATTGGTTCTCAGTGAATGTAGGTTTGCGGCAGGGGTGTGTGATGTCTCCATGGTTGTTTAATTTGCTTATGGATGGGGTTGTTAGGGAGGTGAATGCAAGAGTTTTGGAAAGATGGGCAAGTATGCAGTCTGTTGTGGATGAGAGAGCTTGGGAAGTGAGTCAGTTGTTGTTCGCTGATGATACAGCGCTGGTGGCTGATTCATGTGAGAAACTGCAGAAGCTGGTGACTGAGTTTGGTAAAGTGTGTGAAAGAAGAAAGTAAATGTGAATAAGAGCAAGGTTATTAGGTACGGTAGGGTTGAGGGTCAAGTCAATTGGGAGGTAAGTTTGAATGGAGACCTGGAGGCAGTAAAGTGTTTTAGATATCTGGGAGTGGATCTGGCAGTGGATGGAACCATGAAAGCGAAAGTGAATCATATGGTGGGGGAGGGGGCGAAAATCCTGGGAGCCTTGAAGAATGTGTGGAAGTCGAGAACATTATCTCGGAAAGCAAAAATGGGTATGTTTGAAGGAATAGTGGTTCCAACAATGTTGTATGGTTGTGAGGCGTGGGCTATGGATAGAGTAGTGCGCAGGAGGGTTGATGTGTTGGAAATGAGATGTTTGAAGACAATGTGTGGTGTGAGGTGGTTTGATCGAGTAAGTAATTAAAGGGTAAGAGAGATGTGTGGAAATGAAAAGAGCGTGGTTGAGAGAGCAGAAGAGGGTGTTTTGAAATGGTATGGGCACATGGAGAGAATGAGTGAGGAAAGATTGACCAAGAGGATATATGTGTTGGAGGTGGAGGGAACGAGGAGAAGTGGGAGACCAAATTGGAGGTGGAAAGATGGAGTGAAAAAGATTTTGAGTGATTGGGACCTGAACATGCAGGAGGGTGAAAGGCGGGCAAGGAATAGAGTGAATTGGATCGATGTGGTATACCGGGGTTGACGTGCTGTCAATGGATTGAATCAGGGCATGTGAAGCACCTGGGGTAAGCCATGGAAAGTTGTGTGGGGCCTGGATGTGGAAAGGGAGCTGTGGTTACGGGCATTATTGCATGACAGCTAGAGACTGAGTGTGAATGAATGGGGCCTTTGTTTTCTTTTCCTAGCGCTACCTTGCACATATGAGGGGGAGGGGGATGTTATTCCATGTGTGGCGAGGTGGCGATGGAAATGAATAAAGGCAGACAGTGTGAATTTTGTGCATGGGTATATATGTATATTTGTGTGTGTGTATATATATGTGTACATTGAGATGTATGGGTATGTATATTTGCGTGTGGGGATGTGTATGTATATACATGTGTAAGGGGGTGGGTTGGACCATTTCTTTCGTCTGTTTCCTTGCGCTACCTCGCAAACCTCTCAATCAGTACCCTCCCATATAATTTATCAGGAATACTCAACAAACTTATACCTCTGTAATTTGAGCACTCACTCTTATCCCCTTTGCCTATGTACAATGGCACTATGCACGCATTCTGCCAATCCTCAGGCACCTCACCATGAGTCATACATACATTAAATAACCTTACCAACCAGTCAACAATACAGTCACCCCCTTTTTTAATAAATTCCACTGCAATACCATCCAAACCTGCTGCCTTGCCGGCTTTCATATATATATATGTGTATTTTTTTTTTTTTTTTTTTTTATACTTTGTCGCTGTCTCCCGCGTTTGCGAGGTAGCGCAAGGAAACAGACGAAAGAAATGGCCCAACCCCCCCCATACACATGTACATACACACGTCCACACACGCAAATATACATACCTACATAGCTTTCCATGGTTTACCCCAGACGCTTCACATGCCTTGATTCAATCCACTGACAGCACGTCAACCCCTGTATACCACATCGCTCCAATTCACTCTATTCCTTGCCCTCCTTTCACCCTCCTGCATGTTCAGGCCCCGATCACACAAAATCCTTTTCACTCCATCTTTCCACCTCCAATTTGGTCTCCCTCTTCTCCTCGTTCCCTCCACCTCCGACACATATATCCTCTTGGTCAATCTTTCCTCACTCATTCTCTCCATGTGCCCAAACCATTTCAAAACACCCTCTTCTGCTCTCTCAACCACGCTCTTTTTATTTCCACACATCTCTCTTACCCTTACGTTACTTACTCGATCAAACCACCCCACACCACACATTGTCCTCAAACATCTCATTTCCAGCACATCCATCCTCCTGCGCACAACTCTATCCATAGCCCACGCCTCGCAACCATACAACATTGTTGGAACTACTATTCCTTCAAACATACCCATTTTTGCTTTCCGGGATAATGTTCTCGACTTCCACACATTTTTCAAGGCTCCCAAAATTTTCGCCCCCTCCCCCACCCTATGATACACTTCCGCTTCCATGGTTCCATCCGCTGACAGATCCACTCCCAGATATCTAAAACACTTCACTTCCTCCAGCCTCTCACCTTTCAAACTCACCTCCCAATTGACTTGACCCTCAACCCTACTGTACCTAATAACCTTGCTCTTATTGACATTTACTCTTAACTTTCTTCTTCCACACACTTTACCAAACTCCGTCACCAGCTTCTGCAGTTTCTCACATGAATCCGCCACCAGCGCTGTATCATCAGCGAACAACAACTGACTCACTTCCCAAGCTCTCTCATCCCCAACAGACTTCATACTTGCCCCTCTTTCCAAAACTCTTGCATTTACCTCCCTAACAACCCCATCCATAAACAAATTAAACAACCATGGAGACATCACACACCCCTGCCGCAAAACCTACATTCACTGAGAACCAATCACTTTCCTCTCTTCCCACACGTACACATGCCTTACATCCTCGATAAAAACTTTTCACTGCTTCTAACAACTTGCCTCCCACACCATATATTCTTAATACCTTCCACAGAGCATCTCTATCAACTCTATCATATGCCTTCTCCAGATCCATAAATGCTACATACAAATCCATTTGCTTTTCTAAGTATTTCTCACATACATTCTTCAAAGCAAACACCTGATCCACACATCCTCTACCACTTCTGAAACCACACTGCTCTTCCCAGAGTTAGGGTGAGAGAGTATCATCAAATTTTAGGGAGAATAAAAAGATGCTTTGGAAGGAGGTAAATAAAGTGCGTAAGACTAGGGAACGAATGGGAACAGATTGGGAAGAGCAGTGTGGTTTCAGAAAAAGGATGTGTGGATCAGGTGTTTGCTTTGAAGAATATATGTGAGAAGTACTTAGAAAAGGAAATGGATTTGTATGTAGCATTTATGGGTCTGGAGAAGGCAATGACAGAGTTGATAGAGATGCTCTGTGGAAGGTATTAAGAATATATGGTGTGGGAGGCAAGTTGTTAGAAGTAATGAAAAGTTTTTATCGAGGATATAAGGCATGTGTACGAGTAGGAAGAGAGGAAAGTGATTGGTTCTCAGTGAATGTTGGTTTGTGGCAGGGGTGTGTGACGTCTCCATGGTTGTTTAATTTGTTTATGGACGGGGTTGTTATGGAGGTGAATGCAAGAGTTTTGGAGAGAGGGGCAAGTAGGCAGTCTGTTGTGGATGAGAGAGCTTGGGAACTGAGTCAGTTGTTGTTCGCTGATGATACAGCACTGGTGGCTGATTCGAGTGAGAAACTGCAGAAGCTGGTGACTGTGTTTGGTAAAGTGTGTGAAAGTAGAAAGGTGAGAGTAAATGTAAATAAGAGCAATGTTATTAGGTCCTGTAGGGTTGAGGGTCAAGTCAATTGGGAGGTAAGTTTGAATGGAGAAAAACTGGAGGAAGTAAAGTGTTTTCGATATCTGGGAGTGGATGTGGCAGCGAATGGAACAGTGGAAGCGGAAGTGAGTCACATGGTGGGGGAGGGGGCGAAAGTTCTGGAGCATTGAAGAATGTGTGGAAGGCGAGGACATTATCTCGGAAAGCAAAAATGGGTATGTTTGAATGAATAGTGGCTCAGATAATGATATATGGTTGCGAGGCGTGGGCTATAGATAGAGTTGTGAAGGAGGGTGGATGTGCTAGAAATGAGATGTTTGAGGAGAATATGTGGTGTGAGGTGGTTTGATCGAGTAAGTAATGAAAGGGTAAGAGAGATGTGTGGTAATAAAAAGAGTGTGGTTGAGAGAGCAGAAGAGGGTGTTTTGAAATGGTTTGGTCACATGGAGAGAATGAGTGAGGAAAGATTGTCCAAGAGGATATATGTGTCAGAGGTGGAAGGAATGAGAAGTGGGAGACCAAATTGGAGGTGGAAAGATGGGGTGGAAAAGATTTTGAGTGATTGGGGCCTGAACATGCAGGAGGGTGAAAGGCGTGCAAGGAATAGTGAATTGGAACGATATGGTATACCGGGGTCGATATGCTGTTAATGGATTGAACCAGGGCATGTGAAATGTAACGATGTGGTATACCGGGTCGATGTGCTGTCATTGGATTGAACCATGGCATGTGAAATGTCTGGGGTAAACCATGGAAAGTTTGTGGGGTCTGGATGTGGAAAGGGAGCTGTGGTTTCAGTGCATTATACATGACAGCTAGAGACTGAGTGTGAACAAATGTGGCCTTTGTTGTCTTTTCCTAGCGCTACCTCACGCGTATGGGGGTGGAAGGGTAGTCATTTCATGTGTGGTGGGGTAGCGATGGGAATGAATAAAGGCAACAAGTATAAATTATGTACCCCACTCGAAGGCTCAGATGGGGTGCCTAAATGTGTGTGGATGTAACCAAGATGTGAAAAAAGGAGAGATAGGTAGTATGTTTGAGGAAAGGAACCTGGATGTTTTGGCTCTGAGTGAAACGAAGCTCAAGGGTAAAGGAGAAGAGTGGTTTGGGAATGTCTGGGAGTAAAGTCAGGGGTTAGTGAGAGGACAAGAGCAAGGGAAGGAGTAGCAATACTCCTGAAACAGGAGTTGTGGGAGTATGTGATAGAATGTAAGAAAGTAAATTCTCGATTAATATGGGTAAAACTGAAAGTTGATGGAGAGAGGTGGATGATTATTGGTGCATATGCACCTGGGCATGAAAGAAAGATCATGAGAGGCAAGTGTTTTAGGAGCAGCTGAATGAGTGTGTTAGTGGTTTTGATGCACAAGACTGGGTTATAGTGATGGGTGATTTGAATGCAAAGGTGAGTAATGTGGCAGTTGAGGGAATAATTGGTATACATGGGGTGTTCAGTGTTGGAAATGGTGAAGAGCTTGTAGATTTATGTGCTGAAAAAGGACTGGTGAATGGGAATACCTGGTTTAAAAAGCGAGATATACATAAGTATACGTATGTAAGTAGGAGAGATGGCCAGAGAGTGTTATTGGATTACATGTTAATTGACAGGCGTCCGAAAGAGAGACTTTTGGTTGTTAATGTGCTAAGAGGTGCAACTGGAGGGATGTCTGATCATTATCTTGTTGAGGCGAAGGTGAAGATTTGTATGGGTTTTCAGAAAACGAGAGAGAATGTTGGGGTGAAGAGAGTGGTGAGAGTAAGTGAGCTTGGGAAGTAGACTTGTTTGAGGAAGTACCAGGAGAGACTGAGTACAGAATGGAAAATGGTGAGAACAAAGGAGGTAAGGGGAGTGGGGGAGGAATAGGATGTATTTAGGGAAGCAGTGATGGCTTGTGCAAAAGATGCTTGTGGCATGAGAAGCGTGGGAGGTGGGCAGATTAGAAAGGGTAGTGAGTGGTGGGATGAAGAAGTAAGATTATTAGTGAAAGAGAAGAGAGAGGCATTTGGACAATTTTTGCAGGGAAAAAATGCAAATGAGTGGGAGACGTATAAAAGAAAGAGGCAGGAGGTCAAGAGAAAGGTGCATGAGGTGAAAAAGAGGGCAAATGAGAGTTGGGGTGAGAGAGTATCATTAAATTTTAGGGAGAATAAAAAGATGATCTGGAAGGAGGTAAATAAAGTGCGTAAGACAAGGGAGCAAATGGGAACTTCAGTGAAGGGCGCTAATGGGGAGGTGATAACAAGTAGTAGTGATGTGAGAAGGAGATGGAGTGAGTATTTTGAAGGTTTGTTGAATGTGTTTGATGATAGAGTGGCAGATATAGGGTGTTTTGGTCGAGGTGGTGTGCAAAGTGAGAGGGTTAGGGAAAATGATTTGGTAAACAGAGAAGAGGTAGTAAAAGCTTTGCGGAAGATGAAAGCTGGCAAGGCAGCAGGTTTGGATGGCATTGCAGTGGAATTTATTAAAAAGGGGAGTGACTGTATTGTTGACTGGTTGGTAAGGTGATTTACTGTATGTATGACTCATGGTGAGGTGCCTGAGGATTGGCAGAATGCTTGCATAGTGCCATTGTACAAAGGCAAAGGGGATAAGAGTGAGTGCCCAAATTACAGAGGTATAAGTTTGTTGAGTATTCCTGGTAAATTATGTGGGAGGGTATTGATTGAGAGGGTGAAGGCATATACAGAGCATCAGATTGGGGAAGAGCAGTGTGGTTTCAGAAGTGGTAGAGGATGTGTGGATCAGGTGTTTGCTTTGAAGAATGTATGTGAGAAATACTTAGAAAAGTAAATGGATTTGTATGTAGCATTTATGGATCTGGAGAAGGCATATGATAGAGTTGATAGAGATGCTCTGTGGAAGGTACTAAGAATATAAGGTGTGGGAGGCAAGTTGTTAGAAGCAGTGAAAAGTTTTTATTGAGGATGTAAGGCATGTGTACATGTAGGAATAGAGAAAAGTGATTGGTTCTCAGTGAATGTAGGTTTGCGGCAGGGGTGTGTGATGTCTCCATGGTTGTTTAATTTGCTTATGGATGGGGTTGTTAGGGAGGTGAATGCAAGAGTTTTGGAAAGAGGGGCAAGTATGCAGTCTGTTGTGGATGAGAGAGCTTGGGAAGTGAGTCAGTTGTTGTTCGCTGATGATACAGCGCTGGTGGCTGATTCATGTGAGAAACTGCAGAAGCTGGTGACTGAGTTTGGTAAAGTGTGTGAAAGAAGAAAGTAAATGTGAATAAGAGCAAGGTTATTAGGTACGGTAGGGTTGAGGGTCAAGTCAATTGGGAGGTAAGTTTGAATGGAGAAGACCTGGAGGCAGTAAAGTGTTTTAGATATCTGGGAGTGGATCTGGCAGTGGATGGAACCATGAAAGCGAAAGTGAATCATATGGTGGGGGAGGGGGCGAAAATCCTGGGAGCCTTGAAGAATGTGTGGAAGTCGAGAACATTATCTCGGAAAGCAAAAATGGGTATGTTTGAAGGAATAGTGGTTCCAACAATGTTGTATGGTTGTGAGGCGTGGGCTATGGATAGAGTAGTGCGCAGGAGGGTGGATGTGTTGGAAATGAGATGTTTGAAGACAATGTGTGGTGTGAGGTGGTTTGATCGAGTAAGTAATTAAAGGGTAAGAGAGATGTGTGGAAATGAAAAGAGCGTGGTTGAGAGAGCAGAAGAGGGTGTTTTGAAATGGTATGGGCACATGGAGAGAATGAGTGAGGAAAGATTGACCAAGAGGATATATGTGTTGGAGGTGGAGGGAACGAGGAGAAGTGGGAGACCAAATTGGAGGTGGAAAGATGGAGTGAAAAAGATTTTGAGTGATTGGGACCTGAACATGCAGGAGGGTGAAAGGCGGGCAAGGAATAGAGTGAATTGGATCGATGTGGTATACCGGGGTTGACGTGCTGTCAATGGATTGAATCAGGGCATGTGAAGCACCTGGGGTAAGCCATGGAAAGTTGTGTGGGGCCTGGATGTGGAAAGGGAGCTGTGGTTACGGGCATTATTGCATGACAGCTAGAGACTGAGTGTGAATGAATGGGGCCTTTGTTTTCTTTTCCTAGCGCTACCTTGCACATATGAGGGGGAGGGGGATGTTATTCCATGTGTGGCGATGGTGGCGATGGAAATGAATAAAGGCAGACAGTGTGAATTTTGTGCATGGGTATATATGTATATTTGTGTGTGTGTATATATATGTGTACATTGAGATGTATGGGTATGTATATTTGCGTGTGGGGATGTGTATGTATATACATGTGTAAGGGGGTGGGTTGGACCATTTCTTTCGTCTGTTTCCTTGCGCTACCTCGCAAACCTCTCAATCAGTACCCTCCCATATAATTTATCAGGAATACTCAACAAACTTATACCTCTGTAATTTGAGCACTCACTCTTATCCCCTTTGCCTATGTACAATGGCACTATGCACGCATTCTGCCAATCCTCAGGCACCTCACCATGAGTCATACATACATTAAATAACCTTACCAACCAGTCAACAATACAGTCACCCCCTTTTTTAATAAATTCCACTGCAATACCATCCAAACCTGCTGCCTTGCCGGCTTTCATATATATATATGTGTATATATATATATATATATATATATATATATATATATATATATATATATATATATATATGTGTGGGAGCGGGGGGCTGGAAATCCTCCCCTCTTGTTTTTTTTAATTTTCCAAAAGAAGGAACAGAGAAGGGGGCCAGGTGAGGATATTCCCTCAGAGGCCCAGTCCTCTGTTCTTAACGCTACCTTGCTAATGCGGGAAATGGCAAATAATTTGAAAGAAAGAAAGATATATATATATATATATATATATAATATATATATATATATATATATATATATATTTATTTTTATTTTATTTTGCTTTGTTGCTGTCTCCCGCGTTTGCGAGGTAGCGCAAGGAAACAGACGAAAGAAATGGCCCAACCCACCCCCATACACATGTATATACATACGTCCACACACGCAAATATATGTACCTACACAGCTTTCCATGGTTTACCCCAGACGCTTCACATGCCCTGATTCAATCTACTGACAGCACGTCAACCCTGGTATACCACATCGATCCAATTCACTCTATTCCTTGCCCTCCTTTCACCCTCCTGCATGTTCAGGCCCCAATCACACAAAATCTTTTTCACTCCATCTCTCCACCTCCAATTTGATCTCCCACTTCTCCTCGTTCCCTCCACCTCCGACACATATATCCTCTTGGTCAATCTTTCCTCACTCATTCTCTCCATGTGCCCAAACCATTTCAAAACACCCTCTTCTGCTCTCTCAACCACGCTCTTTTTATTTCCACACTTCTCTCTTACCCTTACGTTACTTACTCGATCAAACCACCTCACACCACACATTGTCCTCAAACATCTCATTTCCAGCACATCCATCCTCCTGCGCACAACTCTATCCATAGCCCACGCCTCGCAACCATACAACATTGTTGGAACCACTATTCCTTCAAACATACCCATTTTTGCTTTCCGAGATAATGTTCTCGACTTCCACACATTCTTCAAGGCTCCCAGAATTTTCGCCCCCTCCCCCACCCTATGATCCATTTCTGCTTCCATGGTTCCATCCACTGGCAGATCCACTCCCAGATATCTAAAACACTTTACTTCCTCCAGTTTTTCTCCATTCAAACTTACCTCCCAGTTGACTTGACCCTCAACCCTACTGTACCTAATAACCTTGCTCTTATTCACATTTACG
Organism: Panulirus ornatus; assembly: GCF_036320965.1. Classification (NCBI taxonomy): domain Eukaryota; kingdom Metazoa; phylum Arthropoda; class Malacostraca; order Decapoda; family Palinuridae; genus Panulirus; species Panulirus ornatus. The sequence goes on from NC_092233.1 coordinate 29,484,415, forward strand.
CTTAACTTTCTTCTTTCACACACTTTACCAAACTCAGTCACCAGCTTCTGCAGTTTCTCACATGAATCAGCCACCAGTGCTGTATCATCAGCGAACAACAACTGACTCACTTCCCAAGCTCTCTCATCCCCAACAGGCTTCATTCTTGCCCCTCTTTCCAAAACTCTTGCATTCACCTCCCTAACAATCCCATCCATAAACAAATTAAACAACCATGGAGACATCACACACCCCTGCCGCAAACCTACATTCACTGAGAACCAATCACTTCCATCTCTTCCTACACGTACACATGCCTTACATCCTCGATAAAAACTTTTCACTGCTTCTAACAACTTGCCTCCCACACCATATATTCTTAATACCTTCCACAGAGCATCTCTATCAACTCTATCATATGCCTTCTCCAGATCCATAAATGCTACATACAAATCCATTTGCTTTTCTAAGTATTTCTCACATACATTCTTCAAAGCAAACACCTGATCCACACATCCTCTACCACTTCTGAAACCACACTGCTCTTCCCCATATATATATATGACTTGTGCAAAAGATGCTTGTGGCATGAGAAGCGTGGGAGGTGGGCAGATTAGAAAGGGTAGTGAATGGTGGGATGAAGAAGTAAGATTATTAGTAAAAGAGAAGAGAGAGGCATTTGGACAATTTTTGCAGGGAAATAATGCATATAACTGAGAGATGTATAAAAGAAAGAGGCAGGAGGTCAAGCGAAAGGTGCAAGAGGTGAAAAAGAGGGCAAATGAGAGTTAGGGTGAGAGAGTATCATCAAATTTTAGGGAGAATAAAAAGATGCTTTGGAAGGAGGTAAATAAAGTGCGTAAGACTAGGGAACGAATGGGAACAGATTGGGGAAGAGCAGTGTGGTTTCAGAAAAAGGATGTGTGGATCAGGTGTTTGCTTTGAAGAATATATGTGAGAAGTACTTAGAAAAGGAAATGGATTTGTATGTAGCATTTATGGGTCTGGAGAAGGCAATGACAGAGTTGATAGAGATGCTCTGTGGAAGGTATTAAGAATATATGGTGTGGGAGGCAAGTTGTTAGAAGTAATGAAAAGTTTTTATCGAGGATATAAGGCATGTGTACGAGTAGGAAGAGAGGAAAGTGATTGGTTCTCAGTGAATGTTGGTTTGTGGCAGGGGTGTGTGACGTCTCCATGGTTGTTTAATTTGTTTATGGACGGGGTTGTTATGGAGGTGAATGCAAGAGTTTTGGAGAGAGGGGCAAGTAGGCAGTCTGTTGTGGATGAGAGAGCTTGGGAACTGAGTCAGTTGTTGTTCGCTGATGATACAGCACTGGTGGCTGATTCGAGTGAGAAACTGCAGAAGCTGGTGACTGTGTTTGGTAAAGTGTGTGAAAGTAGAAAGGTGAGAGTAAATGTAAATAAGAGCAATGTTATTAGGTCCTGTAGGGTTGAGGGTCAAGTCAATTGGGAGGTAAGTTTGAATGGAGAAAAACTGGAGGAAGTAAAGTGTTTTCGATATCTGGGAGTGGATGTGGCAGCGAATGGAACAGTGGAAGCGGAAGTGAGTCACATGGTGGGGGAGGGGGCGAAAGTTCTGGGAGCATTGAAGAATGTGTGGAAGGCGAGGACATTATCTCGGAAAGCAAAAATGGGTATGTTTGAAGGAATAGTGGTTCTGACAATGTTATATGGTTGCGAGGCGTGGGCTATAGATAGAGTTGTGAAGGAGGGTGGATGTGCTAGAAATGAGATGTTTGAGGAGAATATGTGGTGTGAGGTGGTTTGATCGAGTAAGTAATGAAAGGGTAAGAGAGATGTGTGGTAATAAAAAGAGTGTGGTTGAGAGAGCAGAGGAGGGTGTTTTGAAATGGTTTGGTCACATGGAGAGAATGAGTGAGGAAAGATTGTCCAAGAGGATATATGTGTCAGAGGTGGAAGGAATGAGAAGTGGGAGACCAAATTGGAGGTGGAAAGATGGGGTGGAAAAGATTTTGAGTGATTGGGGCCTGAACATGCAGGAGGGTGAAAGGCGTGCAAGGAATAGTGAATTGGAACGATATGGTATACCGGGGTCGATATGCTGTTAATGGATTGAACCAGGGCATGTGAAATGTAACGATGTGGTATACCGGGTCGATGTGCTGTCATTGGATTGAACCATGGCATGTGAAATGTCTGGGGTAAACCATGGAAAGTTTTGTGGGGTCTGGATGTGGAAAGGGAGCTGTGGTTTCAGTGCATTATACATGACAGCTAGAGACTGAGTGTGAACAAATGTGGCCTTTGTTGTCTTTCCTAGCGCTACCTCACGCGTATGGGGGTGGAAGGGGTAGTCATTTCATGTGTGGTGGGGTAGCGATGGGAATGAATAAAGGCAACAAGTATAAATTATGTACCCCACTCGAAGGCTCAGAGTGGGGTGCCTAAATGTGTGTGGATGTAACCAAGATGTGAAAAAAGGAGAGATAGGTAGTATGTTTGAGGAAAGGAACCTGGATGTTTTGGCTCTGAGTGAAACGAAGCTCAAGGGTAAAGGAGAAGAGTGGTTTGGGAATGTCTGGGGAGTAAAGTCAGGGGTTAGTGAGAGGACAAGAGCAAGGGAAGGAGTAGCAATACTCCTGAAACAGGAGTTGTGGGAGTATGTGATAGAATGTAAGAAAGTAAATTCTCGATTAATATGGGTAAAACTGAAAGTTGATGGAGAGAGGTGGGTGATTATTGGTGCATATGCACCTGGGCATGAGAAGAAAGATCATGAGAGGCAAGTGTTTTGGGAGCAGCTGAATGAGTGTGTTAGTGGTTTTGATGCACGAGACCGGGTTACAGTGATGGGTGATTTGAATGCAAAGGTGAGTAATGTGGCAGTTGAGGGAATAATTGGTATACATGGGGTGTTCAGTGTTGTAAATGGAAATGGTGAAGAGCTTGTAGATTTATGTGCTGAAAAAGGACTGATGATTGGGAATACCTGGTTTAAAAAGCGAGATATACATAAGTACACTTATGTAAGTAGGAGAGATGGCCAGAGAGCGTTATTGGATTACGTGTTAATTGACAGGCGTGCGAAAGAGAGACTTTTGGATGTTAATGTGCTGAGAGGTGCAACTGGAGGGATGTCTGATCATTATCTTGTGGAGGCTAAGGTGAAGATTTGTATGGGTTTTCAGAAAAGAAGAGTGAATGTTGGGGTGAAGAAGGTGGTGAGAGTAAGTGAGCTTGGGAAGGAGACCTGTGTGAGGAAGTACCAGGAGAGACTGTGTACAGAATGGAAAAAGGTGAGAACAATGGAAGTAAGGGGAGTGGGGGAGGAATGGGATGTATTTAGGGAGTCAGTGATGGATTGCGCAAAAGATGCTTGTGGCATGAGAAGAGTGGGAGGTGGGTTGATTAGAAAGGGTAGTGAGTGGTGGGATGAAGAAGTAAGAGTATTAGTGAAAGAGAAGAGAGAGGCATTTGGACGATTTTTGCAGGGAAAAAATGCAATTGAGTGGGAGATGTATAAAAGAAAGAGACAGGAGGTCAAGAGAAAGGTGCAAGAGGTGAAAAAAAGGGCAAATGAGAGTTGGGGTGAGAGAGTGTCATTAAATTTTAGGGAGAATAAAAAGATGTTCTGGAAGGAGGTAAATAAAGTGCGTAAGACAAGGGAGCAAATGGGAACTTTAGTGAAGGGCGCAAATGGGGAGGTGATAACAAGTAGTGGTGATGTGGGAAGGAGATGGAGTGAGTATTTTGAAGGTTTGTTGAATGTGTCTGATGATAGAGTGGCAGATATAGGGTGTTTTGGTCGAGGTGGTGTGCAAAGTGAGAGGGTTAGGGAAAACGATTTGGTAAACAGAGAAGAGGTAGTGAAAGCTTTGCGGAAGATGAAAGCCGGCAAGGCAGCAGGCTTGGATGGTATTGCAGTGGAATTTATTAAAAAAGGGGGTGACTGTATTGTTGACTGGTTGGTAAGGTTATTTAATGTATGTATGACTCATGGTGAGGTGCCTGAGGATTGGAGGAATGCGTGCATAGTGCCATTGTACAAAGGCAAAGGGGATAAGAGTGAGTGCTCAAATTACAGAGGTATAAGTTTGTTGAGTATTCCTGGTAAATTGTATGGGAGGGTATTGATTGAGAGGGTGAAGGCATGTACAGAGCATCAGATTGGGGAAGAGCAGTGTGGTTTCAGAAGTGGTAGAGGATGTGTGGATCAGGTGTTTGCTTTGAAGAATGTATGTGAGAAATACTTAGAAAAGCAAATGGATTTGTATGTAGCATTTATGGATCTGGAGAAGGCATATGATACGAGTTGATAGAGATGCTCTGTGGAAGGTATTAAGAATATATGGTGTGGGAGGCAAGTCGTTAGAAGCAGTGAAAAGTTTTTATCGAGGATGTAAGGCATGTGTACGTGTAGGAAGAGAGGAAAGTGATTGGTTCTCAGTGAATGTAGGTTTGCGGCAGGGGTGTGTGATGTCTCCATGGTTGTTTAATTTGTTTATGGATGGGGTTGTTAGGGAGGTAAAGGCAAGAGTTTTGGAAAGAGGGGCAAGTATGAAGTCTGTTGGGGATGAGAGAGCTTGGGAAGTGAGTCAGTTGTTGTTCGCTGATGATACAGCGCTGGTGGCTGATTCATGTGAGAAACTGCAGAAGCTGGTGACGGAGTTTGGTAAAGTGTGTGGAAGAAGAAAGTTAAGAGTAAATGTGAATAAGAGCAAGGTCATTAGGTACAGTAGGGTTGAGGGTCAAGTAAATTGGGAGGTGAGTTTGAATGGAGAAAAACTGGAGGAAGTGAAGTGTTTTAGATATCTGGGAGTGGATCTGGCAGCGGATGGAACCATGGAAGCAGAATTGGACCATAGGGTGGGGGAGGGGGCGAAAATTCTGGGAGCCTTGAAGAATGTGTGGAAGTCGAGAACATTATCTCCGAAAGCAAAAATGGGTATGTTTGAAGGAATAGTGGTTCCAACAATGTTGTATGGTTGCGAGGCGTGGGCTATGGATAGAGTTGTGCGCAGGAGGATGGATATGCTAGAAATGAGATGTCTGAGGACAATGTGTGGTGTGAGGTGGTTTGATCGAGTAAGTAACGTAAGGGTGAGAGAGATGTGTGGAATAAAAAGAGCGTGGTTGAGAGAGCAGAAGAGGGTGTTTTGAAATGGTTTGGGCACATGGAGAGAATGAGTGAGGAAAGGTTGACCAAGAGGATATATGTGTCGGAGGTGGAGGGAACGAGGAGAAGAGGGAGACCAAATTGGAGGTGGAAAGATGGAGTGAAAAAGATTTTGTGTGATCGGGGCCTGAACTTGCAGGAGGGTGAAAGGAGGGCAAGGAATAGAGTGAATTGGAGCAATGTGGTATACCGGGGTTGACGTGCTGTCAGTGGATTGAATCAAGACATGTGAAGCGTCTGGGGTAAACCATGGAAAGCTGTGTAGGTATGTATATGTGCGTGTGTGGACGTATGTATATACATGTGTATGGGGGGGGTTGGGCCATTTCTTTCGTCTGTTTCCTTGCGCTACCTCGCAAACGCAGGAGACAGCGACAAAGTATAAAAAAAAAAAAAAAATATATGTATATGTTTGTGTATGTATATATGTGTATACGTTGAAATGTATAGGTATGTATTTGTGCATGTGTGGACGTGTATGTATATACATGTGTATGTGGGTGGGTTGGGCCATTCCTTCGTCTGTTTCCTTGCACTGCCTTGCTAACATGGCAGACAGCGACAAAGTATAATAAAAGAAAATATTTCCATTCATAGTTGCCATTTCCTGCATAAGTGGTGTTAAGAACAGAGCACTGAACCTTAAAGGAAATATACTCACTTGGCCCTCATCTCTGTTCCTTGTTTTGGAAAATTATATTGGAAAGGATCACAGTTGAGCACATCATCAAGTGTATTCGTTTGAGTCCTTGGGGAAATGGAACCTTCAAAGTTCCTGAGTGCACTTTCATGTAATGATCACATCATCAGGGGAGATACAAGAAAGAAATATAACAGTCAGGTGATATACAATGAAGAGACGTAGCTAGGATGCCATTTGATAAACAAGTGACTGATTTTAGTGAGAAACTGCAGAAGTTGGTGACTCATTTTGGAAAATGTGTGTGAAAGGACAAAGTTGAGAGTAAATGTGAATAAGAGCAAGGTTATTAGATTCAACAGAGTTGAGGGACATGTTAGTTGGGATGTTTGTTTGAATGGAAAAAAATTGAAGGAAGTGAATGTTTTAGATATCTAGGAGTGGACTTAGCAGTGAATGGAACCATGGAAGTGGAAGCAAGTCATAGGGTGGGGAAGGGGGTGAAGGTTCTGGGAGCGATGAAAATGTGTGCAGAGAGAGAACGTTACTTCAGTGAGAAAATGGGTATGTATGAAGGAATAGTAGTTCTAACAATATTATATGGTTGCGAGGCATGGGCTATAGATAGGGTTGTATGGAGGAGGGTGGATTTGTTGGAAGTTAAGTGTTTGAGGACAATATGTGGTGTGAGGTGGTTTAAACGAGTAAATGATGAAAGGGTAAGAGAGATGTGTGGTAATAAAAAGAGTGTGGTTGAGAGAGCAGAAGAGGATATTTTGTTAATTGTATGGACATATGGAGAGAATGAGTGAGGAGAGGTTGACAAAGAGGATATATGTGTCAGAGGTGGAGAGAACAAGGAGAAGCTGGAGACTAAATTGGAGGTGGAAGGATGGAGTGAAAAAGATTTTGAGTGATCAGGGCCTGAACATGCAGGAGGATGAAAGATGTGCATGGAATAGAGTGAATTGGAATGATGTGGTATATAGGGGTCAACGTGCCATCAGTGGACTAAACCAGGGCATGTGAAACGTCTAGGGTAAACCATGGAAAGATCTGTGGGCCTTAATAAAGAAATACCTAAGGACATGAACAGTTTGGAAATGAAATGTTTAAAGACAGTGTATCATGTGTGGAGGCTTTATTGAATAAGAAGTGACTGGGTAAGAAAGAGGTGTGGTAGGAAGGGGAATTTGTATGAGAGAGCTGATGAGAATGGGCTGAAAATTTTTTGACATTTGGAGAGGGTGAGTGAGGAGAGAATAACTTTGAGGGTATAATTGTAAATGGAGGGAACATTGAATGGAGACCAAAGAGGTGGTAGGAGGGAATGAAAGTTGCTCTGAGTGTCTGGAACCTTAACATACTGTAAAGTATGAGGTGTGCAAGGGATAGAGTGAATTAGGGTGATGTGAAATAAAGGCAGTGGCATACTGTCCATGTTCTGAACCAGGGTAAAAACCACAGAATGTTTTGTGGGAATTAGCAGTAGATAGGGCTGTGGTTTTGGTATATCATGCATGACAACTGGAGAATTGGTGTTAACAACTGAGGCTGTTCTTCATCTGTTCCTGATGCTACATCACTTATTTGAAAATGGCAAACAAGTATGAAGGAAATGTATACATAAAAAATTTTCATGTTGAAGTTTCCAGTCACAAACAAAAGTCACATTGTAAAAGAGATTGAGAAAGAAAGAGAGATAAAGGAAAACAGTTTGAGTTTTGGAGGGACTGGAAAACATGCCCCTAGAAAGGAGCATGTGTTAACTGTTATGAAAAGGGGGAGGGGAAAGAATTTCACAGTTTTGCAATGTATGGAAGGAGACAATCATCCCAGTGGCACACCCTTTAGTTGCTGGTGGCCACACAGTAGTCTTATGATGTACAGGCTTGCAGAGCAACATATGTTCTAATTAACAGTATTGGCACACAATTAGCCAGTTTTGGGGTGGAGAAGAAACCACAGTGATACAAAAAGATAAGGGTAAGAGAAATAACTTTATTGTATAAGGTAAAGGAGTTAAATATTGAGGTAAGTTGGATTGCTTTGGACCTAATTCCCTTATTATGTAAAACTAGAACCTCCTAAGATATGAGAGCAATACTCTTTACAAGATGAGTTTTTTTTTATATTATAGGAGCAACTGTTAAGAAGAGAAGAATTTTTGTCATCTGAAGCTGGATTCTCAGTTCTTTTCAGGCTATTTGTGTTTTGTGGGATTGCCGAGATAGATTATATGTAACACTGATACTAGATTTATTGTGATGTGTGTTGGAGTTAGAGAGCCATCATGTATGATGGGAAAATTTAGAGGTTTTAGAGATAGACAGATATTGAGTTTTATAGGCTGCTTTACTGGGAAGTCCTGTCCAATCCTGAGTTCATTAAGGAAGATGTGGTAATATGAAATGTAGAACAAGCAAAATAGGTTGAATTACATTTAAAACAGTTGGAGGAAAGCTGGGTGAAAATCATTACCAGATGAGTGGATTTTTTAGTATGTTTATGAAAGGAAATTTTAGATAAAAAGGAGGAAGAGCATAGGAGACAGGACACATTCTTGATCAGAGACAATTGTTGATCAGCAGTTACAGAGAAGAAGCTGGATTTGAGGTATGAAAAACAGAAGAGGGGAGCTCAGGGATGAGATCCAGATGCCAGACCTTGTCAAAAGTTTTCAACATACTGGGGGCTGCAAGATGGAATCCCCCTTAGTCTTTCAGAGGTGATGATCTTACATTGATAAGGAATGAAAGGATATCACGAGGGTATCTATCTTGTAAAAGCCATACTGATGATGGTAGAGAAGGCCTTGATATTCAGTATGATTAAAGAAATAGGAGTAGAGGAGAAATTCAAGGACGGTGGAAGTAGAACTCAAATCACGATGATAGTCGGAAGGATTAGAATGGTTACCCTTCTTTAGGATAGGATGTGCTGTTGTTTGTGTCCAAGAAAGAATGAATTGGATTTTTAAGCAGAAGCTTTTGCTTAAATGTACAAGCCTATACAAATCCAGAAGCTTAGTCCTTAAAAACATGACGAGGGATGTCATCTGGTGCATACATCTAAATTGTGTCAAAAGAGAGAAGTGCATTTTGGACTGTGAAAAGGGATCAGACGGTGGGGCATAAGTTTAGTATGCAGAGCCTGAAGATGAGGAACTGTCAGTCATTCAGTGTGGAATTAGAGGAGGAAGGAAAAGAAAAAAAAAGTTGTTTTGTTTGTAGAAAAGCCTGCAGTAGTATTGTGAGAGTGGAAAAGTGAAGGAAATGTACAGTAGTATGAGAATTGTTAGAAATGGCTTTAGGTAGAGACCAGTAAGATTCATATGTGAATGAAGAGGAGAGGTTTTTGATAAGAGAACACTTTGTCACATAGATAATTTGTTTCCGGTTATTTCAGGCAGAGATAGAAACTAAACACAAATCTTAGGAAAGAGAATTATTCCAAATCTGATAAGCCAAGTCTTTGAATGGCTTCAGAACAGAAATGGTTGAACTGTTCATTGGAAAAAGAGGTAGGCTGTGAGAAAGAGGGAATATATGCTTGCATTTCCTGCATCAGTGATATATGTCATACACTTGGCAGAAACAATATTATCACCAGAGGAAAGATGGTAATCTTCCCAAGGAAATCCAAAAAAGAATTTGTATAAGTTAATCTAGTCTGCACCGTTAAAAGTGCCAGTATTGATATTTAGAGGAAGCAGCTAGAGGAGGAGGAGTTATGGTTGATAGGCAACTTTTGTGTGTAGTCAGGAATAGACCTAGGTTAGGTACTAATGTACACCATATCATCCAGAATGGAAAATGAGGGATTCAGTCTGACCTCCATCTGTTTAAGGATGTCCACCATTCCCTATTGTATATGTTGAAACATCGAAAGAAGGGAACCTTAGCTTGAGGATGAGAGGATGTCATGGCCTCGTATCAGGAATTTACATAGTAAAAGTTGTAAAGTTTGTAGTGTCAGGAGAGCAGTAGGTGAAAGAGGAAAATGATGATAGTTTTGGGACAAATCTTAAGCAGTGACATCAGCAGTAGGAAATTCAAGTTTTGTGATAGACTTGTTGGTATTGGAATAAGCACAGACTCCTCCTTTGAATCACTTCATAAATGAAGTTATTTCTTGAAATGTCTAGGGATTAAGTAAAAGATAATTTGTCAGTAAAGTCTCGGAGAGGAGTAAGACATAGGAAAGGTATTAGGCAGATGGTGTTCAGCAGAAGAAAATTCACTTTGAATGTTGGTTTAATGAATGGGAAAGCACTGGGTCTTAGAGGACAAAGGCTTTAGGGGTACTAGTACTGCTGCTGCCTGACCCTTCTCTGTCTTGTTATCTGCTGAGACAGTCAGGAACTCTTGAGACTTTTAGCATCCCATTATGCTAAGAACTACAGACCACAAGGTTATTGGATTTTTTGAAGATCACAGTTTATTATGAAGTCTTTCAGTTTTGGATTTTTTTCTATCCCTGATATATCTATGCATACCCTCTGATAAGCAGATTAATGAAGGAGAAGGGACTTATTCTTCACAGCCATTTTTTTTTAACCTTTTCATACTTCTTTTATTTGTTTGCATTCCACTGTTCATACTATTCACATTGCCGAAATGGTTTATTCAAAAAGTTTCTTGTTAATTTCCACAAATTCCAACACATTTTATCAAAATGATTATTACCTTTGGCAGTAGGTACTTGCATGGTTCTGCTTCCAAATCTTTTGTTTTTATGCGTAATCTAAAAGCTTTATGTTTTTTGGAAGCATTGTGACATTAATGAAATTGATTAAAACTTCACTAATTATTTTGTGATTAATGAAATTGATTAAAACTTCACTAATTATTTTGTGATGCTTGAAATAAATTCTTTATCGAATCAGTAATTTATTAGGTATTTTGTGCAGAAAGAACTGTCTTTCTAATGCTTGCATAAGTCTGAGAGCTTTGTATCATCAAAGTAAGTATTTTAGTGTGAATTTAGATATCTGTTTCAGTATTGCATTATTATGTTGCTGCCTTACTGTTTGTTCATGGATGGGAACAGTAGGTTATTTGATTTAACTCATTAAGTGTGAATGTTTCCTCTGACACTGTATAATGATGAAGAGTAATGTTTATTGGAAGATGTACTACAGTTAATAAAACGAGGCATTCCCCTCTATTTTGTTGGATAGCTACATCAGCCCTTTATAGATATTTGAGTAGATTAGAGTTCTTTCTGGTTGATGTCAGAAGGTAGATATATTGTAGAAGTCTTATAAAGTGATTACATAACCAGATGCTCCCCTTAAACTTATAGCAGTCATTAGTTTCACATATGTAAATATCATCTGTAGTAAAGTGACACTGAATGTTTGTTTGTCCAGAGTACCAGTTGCTAAGTTGTACAGATCATTTTGCTAATTTGTTAAGATTCATCACCAAGTCATCTTATGCTTTGTACATGCAGTATGCAGTGTTATGACTGGTTAAATGTTGTGTGATTTACCTGTATGTAACATATGCTTGTATATGAGCTTATCCTTTAGTTTGCTATTGTTTATTGTTTATATGTTTGCAACTGTGGCATGCTTTGATGGAAGTGAAAGTGAAGTGTATGCTCATAAGGTAACCTAGATAAAGTGTATGATGATACTGATGTGAAGCATATTAGCAAGGATGATTTTATTAGTTTAATACAAGTGTTAAGAGATCTATATATCTCTGTGCACACAGTATGAAGTTAGATGGGCAGCTGTTTATAGGCACACGAAGAAATTAGTAGTTTTGATCGGGTGAGTTCAACGTCTTGAAAGCAAACGACAGTTTTTTGTGAAACAAATACATTTTTGTAATAAGAGGATGATGGTGATTGGTATGATGAATAGTAATATGGTGATTGGATGATGAGTGAGAGACATGAAAGTCAAATTTTTTCCCTGTACAGTGGGAGTGTATGTTTATATACATGTACACCACCGAATGTCTGGCAACTGGTGGTTCGGCACCTCCTTTAGTTCGGACAAAATTACGTGAGGGAACTTGAAATTACCATGGCCACCAGACTAGTTTACTGGGCAGCCACAGATGGTGTTGTGTAGTGCACGCTTATATACATTCTTTACACTGCACTTGCTGGTGGTGAGGTAATACCACAATTCTGTGAGATTCTTAGCTTATTTTGCTTGAATTTAACCCTAGCTATGGCTTCTAAGACATATGAGAGTGTCAGTTGTGGTTTCAAATGTAAATACCAGTCCATATCAATCCATGATAAAGTAGAACTGTTGAAAAAAATGGACCGTGGTGTTTCGGTGCATAATCTGTGTGACATTCACAGTATTGGTTCATCAACTTTTTATGATATATAGAAGCAAAGGGAAAAATATTGAAATTCTATGCAGACAGTGATTCCAAGAAGCAAATGGCTATTAGAAAAACTATGAAAGATAGTAAGAGTACTGAGCATGATCGATGGTATCGACAGTGTTGGAGTGATGGAGTGGATTTGTCAGGTAGCATGATAATGGACTAGGCTAAGTTGTTTTATAAAGAACTTAAATTACAACATGAGCATGACTATAGTGAAGGACGGCCTCAAGAAGTGTCATGGAATTTCTATGAATAAAGTATGCTGAGAAAAGCAGTTTGCAGACCTTGGAGGAGCTGCCGAGTATGTGGACGAACTTGCGAAACTCATAGCTGACGAGCACCTCAGTCCTGAGCAGGTGTATAATGAAGAAGAAACTGCATTAGTCTGGTGATGTACACCTAGGAAAACACTGACAACAGAAGATGAAGAAGATCTCATTGGATTCAAACAATCTGACAGACTTTCCATCTTAGGGTGCTCAAACATTTAATCTTTGTTTAATTCAGATTTCGAGCAGTCCATGGTATACTTTAGACACATGGGAGATGTATGATTAGTGGATTAGGGGTGTGTTGATGAATTATTATTACATGACCATGGTTGGTTCGGCAAAATGGTTAATCTGGCAAGGCTTTGGAACCAAGAGTGCCGGAAAATCGGTGGTGTACTTGTAGTAGTAAAAGCTGAAGGAATGCATTATTGGAAATTGATTGGTATTTAGATGGTATGGTGATAGAAAAACTAGGATTGTAAATGGATGGAAAAACATGGATAGATGGAAGGGAGGAGGAAGAATTTGTGGAACTACTTGTAGCTGAATGTATGGTTAACATTGTTGCTGTTGTATAGGATTAATCTTTACTTTTTCCTGGGTGTTTTGTTAATTGATGATTAATTTCTTATTTGTATTAGGTTTCATCACTCTCCTATTTTAACTTTTTTTGTGATATTATTGTTGATATGCTATTGTTTAAGTCCTTAATACCCAAATGTGAAACATTTTTAATAATAGAACTTGCATTTTGCTTTTCTGTCTAGGCTATGACATGTCAACGTTCATTCGACGGTATGCCAAGTATATCAATGAAAAAGCCATTTCATACAGGAGTGTGGCTTTCGACTTCTGCAAAGTTAAACGTGGGTATGTAACATGTTTGAGGTTGTAATCTTTACAAATTTAAAGGCCCTGAGTTTCCTTTAGAATATATATATCTTTGTACATAGACACATCTGTAACAAAGGGGATGACAACATGAAAAGTGAGTAGGATTGGAAGAATTTTAGGATTGTTTGAAACAAAACCATTGATAATGAAAGCAAGGCAACTAGGAATGTTTTGAAAGGCATGTGATAGTTTTATCAAGGATGTTTTGCTTGAAAATTGAATGAGTCTGGCAGTAAATCGGAAAGAATTGAGTGTAGATAAAAATGTTCACGGCTGTGCTTGAAACATATTCTTTTAGCTAATTGTAGGTGGGGATGTCCTATCTTTCTCTCCCTTTTGAGATTTTATTGGGTGGAACATATCCATACAGATACATATTGGAAGAACCAAAGATGTTTTTGTACATTTTCACGTGAACACAAGTTGGAATTATTTAGCATAAAGTTTTTCTTTTTCCCTCTGTCTCTATCATCATTACTCCATTCCTAGTTTATTTAATGACGTTGATCTAGTATGTGCATCCTCTGAAACATCACTTGCACACATCTTCGTCCTGTGCCTAGGGTATTTTTGAATTGAAGGCATCCTCACTTATAAAAGCACTTTGTACTTTTTCATTGTACTTATTGAATTGACATTATTTGTTATCAGACTTTCCATTCATACCATATCCATTCACAAAATTTTTCCATTACATCTGACCCATAGTCACTTCTCTAATATCTTTGTCTCAAAATATCCCTAGTCATAATGAATTCACACTTCATCTATCCCTTTTTTCGCAGGAAAAAATTATGCATTCAAGGATTCTAAGGTAAAAATTGTACAAAAATTGAACAGCAGACATAGCAGCCAGAGATCGAATGTGTACAAATGAAGCCATATGTTTGTTTTTAACACTACCTTGCCAAAGCAGGAAGGATAATAGAATGTATAAAAGAAAAAGTGCCCATTGATTTTAATCCATTATATTCAAAGCTGTGTTTCATTGATTCTTTATACTTAAAGCTTAAATCTCGTTGGCTTAAATGGAATTAGATTTTTCCTGTAGAAAGTGCAGATGATGGTCACACTCTTTGCCCATATAATGTCAGCAGTGCATATCTCTATTAGCTTTTCTTTGATATTGCATTTTCCCAGCTTGACAGGCATTTTTGTGATTATATGATCTAACACCTATTCTTGGGTAGTTCTAGTTTAAAGTTCTAGCAAGTCAAAACTTTTATATCAAAATGCTGAGAATAAAGGGCCTTCCATAATAGTAATTTTCTGTACCAAGGAACAGTCCCCAACCTCCATTAGAGCCTCTCTGTTTGCTTGCTTCATAAAGTATTCAATATTTACATGCAATTAAGTTGTGAGTGGGGAAACAGGATATAGGGATGGAACATTTACCAACAAATGACGTACACCAAATTAGAAAGATGGCAGAGATAGATAAGATAGATACAGTCTAGTGAAATGAAAGATACCAGGTCAGTATGACTTATACTTTCCAAAACATTTTGTTGAAATTGATTTATTTTATCCTTGCATTTTTAGAAAAATGCATGTATACATAGTAAAAAAAGTATCTTAACACCTTTGTAATTACCACTTTGTCTCTATGGAGAAGGAGTTCTACATTCATGGGGCCCTATCTCATGAACACTCAGCACTGTCATACAACCTTTTGAATTTATATATGCTGTATGCCTGAACTGTGTCCACAGTCAGTGTTTCATTCATCCACCACCCTTGTACTGTGAAAATATTTATTTTTATCTTCATTTACAAGCTTCTTGTTTCATGTTATGTCCTTTGGTTGCTCTTTCCATACATCTATCAAAGAACTGTCACTGTTCACAATATGAGTCTCTCTTGAAGATTTTAAAGGTTATGATCAGGTCACCTATCAATCTTATCTCTTCTAAGGTTAGTAAATTTTAAGCCTCCATCTTTTTTCTGTAGCTTAGCCCTCTTACTTCTTGTGCCAGGTTTGTTGCCCTCCTCTGTACCTTCTCTATGAGCTATTTGTGCTTCTTTAGGTGCAGTGTCCAACCAGAGAAGCATATTTTAGTTTTGTCCATATGTATGATATGAATAGCTTGTTAAATGCCTCCTCATCCATATTCATGAAAGCTATTCTGTATTGCTTTGTCCTATCCTCATTATTTTACATTTTCTCAGTTTGAATTTCATCAGCCACATTTCAGATTATCTTTGGAATTTGTTTTGGTATCTTTGTAAGCTGATGCCATCCTCCTTGCTTTTCACTTCCCTCATGACCAATGCATCATATGCAAATAATTCAGGTAGGGTTCTGTACCTTCATGTAAGTCATTGATATAGATCAAGAGTAATGGTCCTAGAACTGAAGTCTGTGGCACTCCATTGATCACTTAAACCCACTTGGAAAAGGTACCTCTAACATGGGTTCTTTGTTTCCTCCCACTGGTATAATGTTTACTCCATTGAAGGAGTTCCCCCCCTTATTCTTGCTTGGTAATCCAGCTTCTTAATCAGCCTACTACATGGTAGTCAGATGCTTTCTGGCAATCCAGATTCAGACAAACCACCCAATCTTCCCTTTTGTTCAGGACTGAACTCAGTATCTCGTAAAACTCAGAGTGTAGTTACAAGTGACCTTTCCTTAGAACTATATTGTCTCTTACTAAGGAAATTTTTCCTCTGCTGAAAGTCATCCTCTTGTTTTTGATAGTCTTTTCCAGAACCTTGCATACCATGTTTGTTTGTGAGACTGATCTGTAGTTCAATGTTTGTTCCTGGTTTCCTTTTTATGTGTAGGTATAACATTTCACCATTTCCATTCCCATGGCACTATGTCTCTCTAGTGATATCTTGAACAGTAATCCAAATGGGTTATCTAGCATATTTGAACATATCTTTAATGCTTATGTTGAAATTTTATCAGAACCATGAGTCTTATATGGGTCAAATCCTTTTGTTATTATGTTTACATAATTTCGTTATATCTCAATGATTTCCCAAACCACCTTCCCACTCCATCTCACTGGCGTTGGGCTATAGTGTCTTCTACTGTGAAAGCACTGTTGAACTTGTTATTCAGTTCCTCGTGTATCCTTGCATCAACCTCAATAGTTTTCCCCTCTGAATTCCTTAGCCTGATTAGCTGCTGCCTAACTGACGGTTAACTCCAAATGAATTTTTGGCATAGTTTTGGATTTACAGCTGCCTTGTCCACAGTATTCATTTCAAAGTTACTTTGTTCCTCCTTTCTTATTGTGCTATGTTCATTCCATGCTCTTTTTCCGTACTTGCAAGTACTAGCTGACAAGAGTGTTGTCTATATTGTCATCATTGCACATCTCAAAGTTCCTTTGCATCATGACATCTTTAATTGAACCATACCTTACTCTTTCTTACTATTCTCTTTATTGTAGATTTCGCAGAACCTCTCATCATAAAGCCTTGGTTTCTGGTTACTAAATTCAATGTTCCAATCTATGTTGCCTTAGAAATTGTTAAGGTTTGTGTAGTTTCTGTGATTATGTACCTTATTTACTTTCTGTCCCTCCTCTGCTCTTTTAACGTCCTCTCTTACCACATATTCAAACTTGAGCATTACGTGGTCCCTTCTTCCAACTATCTATCTATGGGATATGTATAAGAGAAAGTGGCAGAAAATCAAGAGGAAGGTGCAAGGGTTTCATGAAAGAGAGGGCAAATGAGAGTTAGGTTGAGAGAGTATCATTAAACTTTAGGAAGAATAAAAAGATGTTTTGGAAGGAGGTAGATAACATGTGTAAGACAAGAGAACAAATGGGAACATTGGTGAAGGGGGCAAGGGGGAAGTGATAACAGGTAGTGATGAAGTGAGGATGAGATGGAGTGAGTATTTTGAAGGTTTCTTGAATGTGTATGATGTAGGGTGTTTTGGTCATGGTGGTGTGTGAAATGAGAGAATTGGGGAGAGTGGTTTGGTGAAGAGAGAAGAGGTTGTGAAAGCCTTGCAGGAGGTGATATCTGGATATCTGGCAAGGCAGCAGGATGTTATTGCAGTTTGATTTATTAAGAAAGGGGTTGACTATGTCATTGATTGGTTGGTAAGGATATTCAGTGTATGTATGGATCACAGTGAACTGCCTGAGGATTAGCGTAAGTTTGTTGAGTATTCCTGGAAAACTATGGGAGGGTATCGATTGAGAGGATGAAGGCATGTACAGAGCATCAGATTAGGGAGGAGCAATGTGGTTTTAGAAGTGGTAGAGGATCTGTGGATTAGGTATTTACTTTGAAGAATATATGTCAGAAATACTTAGGAAAACATGGATTTGTATGTAGCAATAATGGATCTGGAGAAGGCATATGATGGTTTGATAGAGATGCTTTGTGGAAGGTCTTAAGAATATACAGTGTTGGAGGTGAGCTGCTAGAAGCAGTGAAGGTTGGTCTGCTGCAAGGATGTGTGATGTCCTCATGGTTTTTTAATCTGTGTATGGATGGGGAGGTTAGGGAGGTAAATAGGTAAATGCAAGAGTTTTGGAGAGAGAGGTGAGTATGCAGTTTGTTGGGGATGAGAGAGCTTGGGAAGTGAGTCACTTGTTTACTGATGATAAAGCACTGGTGGCTAATTTGAGTAAGATAATGTAGAAGATGGTGACTGAGTTTGGAAAAGTGTGTGAAAGGAGAAAGTTGAGAGTAAATATGAATAAGAGCAAGTTTATTAGGTTCAGCAGGGTTAAGGGACAAGTTAGTTGGGATGCAAGTTTGAATGGAGGAAAAGTGGAGGATGTGTAGTGTTTTCAGTATCTGGGAATGGAAGCATGGAAGTGGAAGTGAATCATAGGGTGGGGGAAGGGGCAAAGCTTCTGGGAGCAATGAAGTATGTGTGGAAAGAGAGAACGACACCTTAGGGCAAAAATAGGTATGTTTGAAGGAATGGTAGTAACAACAATATTATATGGTTGCAAGGCATGGGCTATAGATATTGTTGTATGGAGGAGGGTAGATGTGTTGGGAATGAAATGTTTCAGGACAGTATGTGGTGTGAGGTGGTTTGATTGAGTAAGTAATGAAAGGGTAAGAGAGATGTGTGGTAATATAAAGAGTGTGGTTGAGAGAGTGGAAGAGGGTGTGTTGAAATGGTATGGAGAAAGGTAGTGAATGAGTGAGGAAAGATTGACAAAGAGGATATGTGTCAGAGGTGGAGGGAACAAGATGAGGCAGGAGACCAAATTGGAGGTGGAAGGATGGAGTGAAAAAGATTCTGAGCGATTAGGGCCTGAATATGAGAAGAGGAGAGAGAGGTTGTATGCTTAAGGAAAGAAACTTAGATGTTCTGCCCCTGAGTGAAATGAAGCACAAGGGTAAAGGGGAACAGTGGTTTGCAAATGTCTTGGGAGTAAAGTCAGGGATTGATGAAAGGATAAGAGAAGGAAGGAGTAGCACTACTCATGAAGCATGAGTTATGGGAGTGTGTGAAAGATTGTAAGAAAGTAAATTCTAGATTGGTATGGGTAGAAACTGAAAATGGATAGCAAGGAAGAAGATGAGAGGCAAGTGTTTTGGAGATAATTGAGTGAGTACATTAGCAGTTTTAGTGCACAAGACCGGGTATGTTAATGTTGATTTGAATGTGAAGGTAAGTAATGTGGCAGTTGAAGGTATAATTGGTGTGTATGGGGTATTTAGTGTTGTGAATGTAATGGTGAGGAGCTTCTGGAGTTGTATGCAGAGAAAACACTAGTGATGGGAATACCTGGCATTATTTGATTATGTATTGATTGATAGGCATGTAAAAGGGAGACTTTTGGATGTAGATGTTCTGAGATGGGGCAGCTGGAGGCAAGGGTGGAGATTTGTAGAGGTTTTCAAGAAAGAAGAAAAAAAGTTGGGAAGAAGAAAGAGGTAAGTGAGCTTGAAAAGGAGACTTGTGTGAAGAAATAAAGTGAAGGGAATGGGTGATTAATGGATGGTATAAAGGGAAGCAGTAATGGCATGTGCAAGAGAAGCATGTTCCATGTGAGAGGTGAGCAGATTAAAAAGGGTAGCGAGTTGTGGGATGAAGAAGTAAAGTTGTTAGTGAAAGATAGTGAAAGAGAAAAGAGAGATATTTGGGCAGTACTTACAAGGAAGGAGTGCAAATGATTGGGAGATGAATAAGAGAGATATTTGGGCAGTACTTACAAGGAAGGAGTGCAAATGATTGGGAGATGAATAAGAGAAAGCTGCAGGAGGTCAGCAGAAAGGTGCAGGGGTTAAAAAAAAAAGGGCAAATGAGAGTTAAGGTGAGAGAGTATCATTAAACTTTGGAGAA
This sequence comes from Panulirus ornatus, assembly GCF_036320965.1. Classification (NCBI taxonomy): domain Eukaryota; kingdom Metazoa; phylum Arthropoda; class Malacostraca; order Decapoda; family Palinuridae; genus Panulirus; species Panulirus ornatus. Next base: position 29,504,000 of record NC_092233.1, read on the forward strand.
AATAAAAAGATGTTTTGGAAGGAGGAAAATAATGTGTGAAAAATGAAAACAAATGGGGACATCAGTGAAGGAAGCTAAAGGGGAAGCAAAAACAGGTTGTGCTGGGATTGAGGAGATGGAGTGAGTATGTTAAAGGATTGTGGAATGTGTTTGATGATAGAGAGGCAAATGTAGGGTGTTTAGGTCAGGGTGGTAAGCGAAGTGAGAGAGTGAGAGTGGTTTGGTGAAAAGAGAAGAGGTGGTGAATACATGTGGAAGATCTGGCAAGGTGGTGGTAGAGGATGGTATTCTACTTGAATTTATTAAGTAAGGGGATGACTGTGTTGTTGAATGGTTGTTTAGAATATTCAGTGTATGTATTGATCATGGTGAAGTGCCAGAAGATTGGCAGAATGCATGTGTGGTGCTATTGTACAAAGGCATAGAGGATAAAGGTGAGTGTTCAAACTACAGAGGCATAAGTATGTCGAGTATACCTGAAGAATTGTATGGGGGTATTGATTGAGAGGGTGAAGGCATGTACTGAGCATCAAAATGATGAGCATTGTGGTTTCAGAAGTGGTAGAGGATGTGTGGATCAGGTGTTTCCTTTCAAGACTTGGTGTAAGAAATACTTGGAATAACAAATGGATTTGTATGTGGCATTTGTGGGTCTTGAGAATGAAATGTTTAGGGACAGTACGTGGTGTGAGGTGGTTTGATTGAATAAGTAATGGAAAGGTAAGAGAGATGTGTGGTAATAAAAAGAGTGTGGTTGAGAGGGTGTGTTGAAATGGTTTGGACATATGAAGAGAATGAGTGAAGCAAGGTTGACAAAGAGGATATATGTGTCAGAGTTGCTATGAACAAGGAGAAGCAGGAGACCAATTTGGAGTTGGAAGGATGAAGTGAAAAACACTTTGAGCGACCTGGGTGAACACACAGGCTAAGAGGAATGAAGTGAATTGGAATGAAGTGGTATACCAGGGTTGATGTGCTGTCAGTGGACTGAATAAGGGCATATGAAATGTCTGTGGTAAGCCATGGAAAAAGGTCTGTGGGTCCTGAATGTGGACAGGGAGCTGTGATTTCGATGCATTACACATGACAGCTAGAGACTGAATGTTAACGAATATTGCCTTTTTTGTCTGTTTTCCTGGTGCTGCCTCGCTGAAGCAGGGGGTAGCAATGCTGTTTCCTGTGGGGTGAGGGGAGTGGTAAGCTATGAATGGATTGAAGGCAAGCAAGTATAAATAAGTACATATTTATATATGTATATGTATGTCATGTCGTAAAAGGCAACTAAAGGGAATGGGAGCGGGGGGCTGGAAACCCTCCCCTCCTTGTATTTTAACTTTCTAAAAGGGGAAACAGAAGAAGGAGTCACGCAGGGAGTGCTCATCCTCCTTGAAGGCTCAGATTGGTGTGTCTAAATGTGTGTGGATGTAACCAAGATGAGAAAAAAGGAGAGATAGGTAATATGTTTGTGGAAAGGAACCTGGATGTTTTGGCTCTGAGTGAAACAAAGCTCAAGGGTAAAGGGGAAGAGTGGTTTGGGAATGTCTTTGGAGTAAAGTTAGGGGTTAGTGAGAGGACAAGAGCAAGGGAAGGAGTAGCACTACTCCTGAAACAGGGGTGGTGGGAGTATGTGATAGAGTGTAAGAAAGTAAACTCTAGATTTATATGGGTAAAACTGAAAGTTGATGGAGAGAGATGGGTGATTATTGGTGCATATGCACCTGGGCATGAGAAGAAAGGTCATGAGGCAAGTGTTTTGGGAGCAGCTGAGTGAGTGTGTTGGTAGTTTTGATGCACAAGACTGGGTTATAGTGATGGGTGATTTGAATGCCAAGTTGAGTAATGTGGCAGTTGAGGGAATAATTGGTGTACATGGGGTGTTCAGTGTTGTAAATGGAAATGGTGAAGAGCTTGTAGATTTATGTGCTGAAAAAGGACTGGTGATTGGGAATACCTGGTTTAAAAAGAGATATATACATAAGTATACGCATTTAAGTAGGAGAGATGGCCAGAGAGCGTTATTGGATTACGTGTTAATTGATAGGCGCACGAAAGAGAGACTTTTGGATGTTAATGTACTGAGAGGTGCAACTGGAGGGATGTCTGATCATTATCTTGTGGAGGTGAAGGTGAAGATTTGCAGAGGTTTTCAGAAAAGAAGAGAGAATGTTGGGGTGAAGAGAGTGGTGAGAGTAAGTGAGCTTGGGAAGGAGACTTGTGTGAGGAAGTACCAGGAGAGACTGAGTACAGAATGGAAAAAGGTGAGAACAAAGGAGGTAAGGGGAGTGGGGGAGGAATGGGATGGATTTAGGGAAGCAGTGATGGCTTGCGCAGAAGATGCTTGTGGCATGAGAGGTATGGGAGGTGGGCAGATTAGAAAGGGCAGTGAGTGGTGGGACGAAGAAGTAAGATCATTAGTGAAAGAGAAGAGAGAGGCATTTGGATGATTTTTGCAGGGAAATAATGGAAATGAGTGAGAGATGTATAAAAGAAAGAGGCAGAAGGTCAAGAGAAAGGTGCATGAGGTGAAAAAGAGGGCAAAAGAGAGTTGGGGTGAGAGAGTATCATTAAATTTTAGGGAGAATAAAAAGATGTTTTAGAAAGAGGTAAATAAAGTGCGTAAGACAAGGGAACAAATGGGAACTTCAGTAAAGGGGGCTAATGGGGAGGTGATAACAAGTAGTGGTGATGTGAGAAGGAGATGGAGTGAGTATTTTGAAGGTTTGTTGAATGTGTTGATAATAGAGTGGCAGATATAGGGTGTTCTGGTCGAGGTGGTGTGCAAAGTGTGAGGGTTGGGGAGAATGATTTGGTAAACAGAGAAGAGGTAGTAAAAGCTTTGTGGAAGATGAAAGCCGGCAAGGCAGCGGGTTTAGATGGTATTGCAGTGGAATTTATTAAAAAAGGGGTGACTGTTGTTGACTAGTTGGTAAGGTTATTTAATGTATGTATGGCTCTTGGTGAGGTGCCTGAGGATGGGCGGAATGCTTGCATAGTGCCATTGTACAAAGGCAAAGGGGACAAAGGTGAGTGCTGAAATTACAGAGGTATAAGTTTGTTGAGTATTCCTGGGAAATCATATGGGAGGGTATTAATTGAAAGGATGAAGGCATGTACAGAGCATCAGATTGGAGAAGAGCAGTATGGTTTCAGAAAAAGGATGTGTGGATCAGGTGTTTGCTTTGAAGAATATATGTGAGAAATACTTAGAAAAGCAAATGGATTTGTATGTAGCATTTATGGATCTGGAGAAGGCAATGATGGAGTTGATAGAGGTGCTCTGTGGAAGGTATTAAGAATATATGGTGTGGGAGGCAAGTTGTTAGAAGCAGTGAAAAGTTTTTATCGAGGATGTAAGGCATGTGTACGTGTAGGAAGAGAGGAAAGTGATTGGTTCTCAGTGTATGTAGGTTTGGAGCAGGGGTGTGTGACGCCTCCATGGTTGTTTAATTTGTTTATGGATAGGGTTGTTAGGGAGGTGAATGCAAGAGTTTTGGAAAGATGGGCAAGTATGCAGTCTGTTGTGGATGAGAGGGCTTGGGAAGTGAGTCAGTTGTTGTTCGCTGATGATACAGTGCTGGTGGCTGATCTGTGTGAGAAACTGTAGAAGTTGGTGACTGAATGTGGTAAAGTGTGTGAAAGAAGAAAGCTGAGAGGAGATGTGAATAAGAGCAAGGTTATTAGATACAGTAGGGTTGAGGGACAAGTCATTTGGGAGATAAGTTTGAATGGAGAAAAACTGGAGGAAGTTAAGTGTTTTAGATATCTGGAAGTGGATTTGGCAGCGGATGGAACCATGGAAGCGGAAGTGAATCATAGGGTGGGGGAGGGGGCGAAAGTTCTGTGAATGTTGAAGAATGTGTGGAAGTCGAGAACACTATCTTGGAAAGCAAAAATGGGTATGTTTGAAGGAATAGTAGTTCCAACAATGTTATATGGTTGCGAGGCATGTTCTCTGGATAGAGTTGTGCACAGGAGGGTGGATGTACTGGAAATGAGATGTTTGAGGACCATATGTGGTGTGAGGTGGTTTGATCGAGTAAGTAATAATAGGGTAAGAGAGATGTGTGGAAATAAAAAGAGTGGTTGAAAGAGATGAAGAGGGTGTTTTGAAATGGTTTGGTCGCATGGAGAGAATGAGTGAGGAAAGATTGACCGAGAGGATATATGTGTTAGAGGTAGAGGAAACGAGGAGAAGTGGGAAACCAAATTGGAGGTGGAAAGATGGAGTGATAAAGATTTTGAGTGATCGGGGCCTATGTAGGAGGATGAAAGGCATGAAAGGAAGAGTGAATTGGAACGATGTGGTATAATGGGGTCAACATGCTGTCAGTGGATTGAACTAGGGCATGTGAAGCGTCTGCGGTAAATCATGGAAAGTTCTGTAGGGCCTGGATGTGGAAAGGGAGCTGTGGTTTCGGTGCATTATTACATGACAGGTAGAGACTGAGTGTGAACAAATGTGGCCTTTGTTGTCTTTTCATAGTGTTACCTCGCGCACATGAGGGGGGAGGGGTTTGTTATTTCATGTGTGTGGGGTGGCAATGGGAATGAATAAAGGCAGACAGTATGAATTATGTACATTTGTATAAATGTATATGTCTGTGTGTATATATATATATATATGTATACGTTGAGATGTAGAGGTATGTATATTTGCTTGTGTGGACATGTATGTATATACATGTGTATGTGGGTGGGTTGGGCCATTCTTTCGTCTGTTTCCTTGCGCTACCTCGCTAATGTGGGAGACAGCGACAAAGCAAAATGAATAAATAAATGAATATGTATATGTATAGATGTTGATATGTATATGCATGTGTATGGGTGTTTATATGTGTGTGTGTGTATAAAACTTGCAATCACCTCCCTAACAACCCCATCCATTAACAATTTAAGTAACCATGGAGACATCACGCACCCCTGCCGCAAACCGAGATTCACTGGGAACCAATCACTTTCCTCTCTTCGTACTCGTACACATGCCTTACAACCTTCATAAAAAATTTTCATTGCTTCTAGTAACTTCCCTCCCACACCATATTCTCTTTATACCTTCCACAGAGCATCTCTATCAAATCTATCATATGCCTTCTCAAGATCCATAAATGCTACATATAAATCCATCTGTTTTTCTAAATATTTCTCACATACATTCTTCAAAGCAAACACCTGATCCACATATCCTCTACTACTTCTGAAACAACACTGCTCTTCCCCAATCTGATTGTCTATACATGCCTTTACCCTGTCAATCAATACTCTCCCATATAATTTCCCAGGAATACTCAACAAACTTACACCTCAGTAATTTGAACGTTTATCCTCTTTGCCTTCATGCAATGGCACCATGCATGCATTCCGCTAACCCTCATGCACTTCACCATGAACCATACATACACTGAATATCCTTACCAACCAGTCAACTACACAGTCACCCCCTTTTTTAATAAATTCCACTACAATATCATACAAACCCGCCGCCTTGCTGGCTTTCATCTTCTACAAAGCTTTTACTACCTCTTCTCTGTTTACCAAACCATTCTCCCTGACCCTCTCACTTTGCACACCACCTCGACCAAAACACGCTACATCTGCTACTCTATCATCAAACACATTCAACAAAACTTCAAAATAATCACTTTATCACTATGTGTTATTACCTCCCCATTAGCCCGCTTCACCGATGTTCCCATTTGTTCTCTTCTCTTACGCACTTTATTTACCTCCATCCAAAACATCTTTTTATTCTCCCTAGAATTTGATGATACTCTCTCACCCCAACTCTCAATCACTTTGTTTTTCACCTCTTGCACCTCTCTCTTGACCTCCTGCCTCATTCTTTCATACATCTCCCAGTCATTCGCACTGCTTCCCTGCAAAATTCGTCCAAACGGCTCTCTCTTCTCTTTCACCAACAATCTTACTTCATCCCACCACTCACTGCCCTTCCTAATTTACCCACCTCCCACCTTTCTCATGCCACAGGCATCTTTTGCACAAGCCATCAGTGCTTCCCTAAATACATTCCATTCCTTTCCCACTCCCCTTAGGTCATTTGCTCTCACTTTTTCCCATTCTGCATTCAATCTCTCCTGGTACTTCTTTACACAAGTCTCATTTCCAAGCTCACTCGCTCTCACGACTCTTTTCACTCCAACATTCTCTCTTCTTTTCTGAAAACCTTTACAAATCTTCACATTCGCCTCCACAAATATGATAAGACATCCCTTCAGTTGCCCCTCTCATCATATTGACTTCAAAAAGTCTCTCTTTCACGTGCCTATCAATTAACAAGTAATCCAATAATGCTCTCTGGCCATCTCTCTTACTTGCATATGTATGCTTATGTATATCTCTCTTCTTAAACCAATCCTTTTTCAGCACAGAAATCTACAAGCTCTCCACCATTTCCATTAGTGTACATGGGGTGTTCAGTGTTATACACTGAGCACCCCATTTACACTAATTATACCCTCAACTGCCACATTAGTCACCTTTGCACTCGAATCACCCCATCACGATAACCCAGTCTTGTGCATCAAAGCTGCTAACACTCACTCAGCTGCTCCCAAAACACTTGCCTCTTATGATCATTCTGCTCATGACTAGGTGGATAGGCACCAATAATCACCCATCTCTCTCCATCCACTTTCAGTTTTAGCACATCAATCTAGAGTTTACTGTCTTGCACTCTTATCACATATTCCCACAACTCCTGCTTCAGGAGTAGTGCTACTCCTTCCTTTGCTCTTGTCCTCTTACCAACCCCTGACTTTACTCCCAAGACATTCCCAAACCACTCTTCCCCTTTACCCTTAAGCTTCATTTCATTCAGAGCCAAAACATCCAGGTTCCTTTCCTCAAACATACTGCCTATCTCTCCTTTTTTCTCATCTTGGCTACATCCTCACACATTTAGACACCCCAATCTGAGCCTTTGAGGAGGATGAGCACACCTCGCATGACTCTCTCTGTTTCTCCTTTTAGAAAGTACAAAGTATAAGGAGAGGAGGGTTTGTAGCCCCCGTTCCCATCCCCTTTAGTCGCCCTCTATGACACGTGGGGAATGCGTAGGAAGTATTCTTTCTAACCTATCCCAGGGATATATGTATATACATATTTATTTATTCATTTATTATACTTTCGCTGTCTCCCATGTTAGCAAGGTAGCGTAAGGAAACAGATGAAAGATTGGCCCAACCCACTCACATACACAAGTATGTACATACACATCCACACACACACATATACTTACCTATACATTTCAGTGAATGTAGGTTTGCGGAAGGGGTGTGTGATGTCTCCATGGTTGTTTAATTTGTTTATGGATGGGGTTGTTAGGGAGGTGAATGCAAGAGTTTTGGAAAGAGGGGCAAGTATGCAGTCTGTTGTGGATGAGAGAGCTTGGGAAGTGAGTCAGTTGTTGTTCACTGATGATACAGCGCTGGTGGCTGATTTGGGTGAGAAACTGCAGAAGCTGGTGACTGAGTTTGGTAAAGTGTGTGAAAGAAGAAAGCTGAGAGGAGATGTGAATAAGAGCAAGGTTAGTAGGTACAGTAAGGTTGAGGGACAAGTTAATTGGGAGGTAAGTTTGAATGGAGAAAAACTGGAAGTAGAGTGTTTTAGATATCTGGGAGTGGATCTGGCAGCGGATGGAACCACGGAAGTGGAAGTGAATCATAGGGTAGGGGAGGGGGCGAAAATTCTGGGAGCCTTGAAGAATGTGTGGAAGTCGAGAATGTTATCTTGGAAAGCAGAAAAGGGTATGTTTGAAGGAATAGAGATTCCAACAATGTTATATGGTTGTGAGGCGGGGGCTATAGATAGAGTTGTGAGGAGGAGGAGGGTGGATGTGCTGGAAATGAGATGTTTGAGGACAATATGTGGTGTGAGGTGGTTTGATCGAGTAAGTAATGAAAGGGTAAGAGAGATGTGTGGTAATAAAAAGAGTGTGGTTGAGAGAGCAGAAGAGGGTATTTTGAAATGGTTTGGTCACATTGAGAGAATGATTGAGGAAAGATTGACCAAGAGGATATATGTGTCGGAGGTGGAGGGAACGAGGAGAAGTGGGAGACCAAATTGGAGATGGAAAGATGGAGTGAAAAAGATTTTGAGTGATCGGGGCTTGAACATGCAGGAGGGTGAAAGGTGTGCAAGGAATAGAGTGAATTGGAACTATGTTGTATACTGGGGTCAACATGCTGTCAGTGGATTGAACCAAGGTATGTGAAGCATCTGGGGTAAACCATGGAAAGTTTTGTGGGGCCCGGATGTGGAAAATGAGCTGTGGTTTGGGTGCATTATACATGACAGCTAGAGACTGAGTGTGAACGAATGGGGCCTTTGTTGTCTTTTCTTAGCGCTACCTCGCGCACATGCGGGGGGAGGGGTTGTCATTTCATGTGTGGCGGGGTGGTGACGGGAATGAATAAGTGCAGACAATATGAATTATGTACATGTGTATATATGTATATGTCTGTGTGTGTGTATATATGTATACGTTGAGATGTATAGGTATGTATATGTGCGTGTGTGGATGTGTATGTATATACATGTGTATGTGGTGGGTTGGGCCATTCTTTTGTCTGTTTCCTTGTGCTATCTCACTAACACGGTAGACAGCAACAAAGTATAATAAATTAATAAATAAGTCTGTCATATATAACAGGAAAAGTGTATGCAAGAATGTTGATTGATAGAATGATAGAAGTGGCTGAAAGCAGACTATGAGGAGCAAGGGGGTTTAAGGAAAGGTTGGGAACATGTGGATCAGATGCTTGTGGTAAAGATGACTGTGGAAAAGTATTTTGCAAAAGGTAAGACGTTATATGCAGCTTTTATGGGTCAGGAGAAAGCAGAATACTGTATTGGATGTGTTAAGGTTATATGGGGTAGGAAGACAGCTGTTGGATGGTGTGAAAGCCTTCTGTAGAGGAGCAAATGCATGGGTAAGAGTGGATGGAGAGTTGAGCGAAAGTTTTGGTATACATATGGATGTAAGGCAGGACTGTGTGATGTCACTATGGCTTTTTAATATGAATATTGATGGAGTGATTAGAAAGGTGAAAGGAAAACTAGGGAAAGTGGTTGCAGAGATGGAGTGTGGCAGTAAGGTTTGGTGGGTAGTGACAGTCCTGTTTGCAGATGATATTGTGTTGTTTGCGTAGAGTGAAAAGGATTTGGAGAAGGTTGTAAGTTTCATGTGTTTCATGATGTGTGTAAGCGGAGGCTATTTGAGGTCAGTGCAAGTAAAAGTGATTGTTTTTGAAAGGAAACAGAGTAAAAGTATAGGTTTGGCAAAACCATATGGTGAAAGAAAGTGTACTAAATTGTGTTTTGGATATTAGGGGAAAAGGACTGGATGAGGTGAGAGAATTTAAGTTTAGGAGCTCTCTAAGGTAAGTTTGGTAATATGGAAGGAGAGATAAGGGAGAGAGCAGTACAAGGTAGATGAATCTCTGGACCCCTCAACAGAATAATGAAGGGTAGAGGTGTAAGTATGAAAGTGAAGAGAGGATTAAGGGACAGCATAGTCCAGGCTGTGGAAATAAGCTATTTAAGAGGAGCATGTGGTATGATTAGATGGAATGAAGGAACAAATGAAGGGGTGTGTGAGAGATGTGGCATGGCAGGGAATACGTGTGTGAAACTTAATACTTATAGGTGGTTTGGTCATGTGGAAGGAATGCAAGACTGGGAATTTACAAGGACTGTAGAGTACAATAAAAGGGGTTGGTGTGAAAGGAAGACCACCTGAGACATGGGGAAATAGAGTGGAAGAATACTGTAGGGAAAGAAATGGTGGAATACTGTATGCAAGGGAGGTATGTAAGGACAGGGATGTGGAGACTTTTGCTGGGGTCACCCCCTTTATGGGAGTTCTCAGAAGGAATGGGCATCGGAGATATAGAGGAATAGATAGATGAATAGAAGAATGGCTCACCTAGATGAGAATGCCTGCATCTCCACTGAAGTCTTCAATCACTCTTTAAACCCAGTCAAACACAAATCCAGTTCACGTCCTCCAGTCACTTTGAATGGACAGTCACTCCCAGTGAACCAAAGACCAGCCTTCCTAAGCTTCTCAAACAACGCACATGTGATAGTTACTTCCCTAACTAGTAAGATCAACACTTTAAACTGCCTCGTCTGCCTGGTCTACCATCGTCTTAAAAGCAAATATAACAAAGCTGCAAAGTGCACAGAATAATGTACTCTAAATGATTATGAATGCCCAGCAACAATAAACACTCAGCACCTGCACAATGAAAGGAAGACTTTCCCAGTAAAATCTGCGTTGTGAATGCCTAGCAACTGCAAACACTCGACACCTGTCCATTGAAAGAAAGACTTTCCCAGTAAACTCCTGCCTCAACATGATCAGCACTTTATGCAACAGGCATTCCATAGATCACCACAAACTCTCAATTAGAAATGAAAAATTTATCTCTGTCTCACTTCAGTAATCTCTTCTCACAGATCCCCCAACCTCAAAACAGTTATAATACTGACAAAACACAAAGTGAGATGACCCAGCAAGCACTGAACAACCACTCTCCCAACTCAGTCTTAAGCTCCAACCCACCAGACATACATTTATCAGAAACCATATTCCCTAGACAAACAGGATTCCCGTATACACTCCTTGCATTACTCATCCCTGCAACACTAAAGATGATGCTTAAAGGTAACGTAAGGCCCTTTATGCCCACTGTACAACTGCAACAACAAAGATGACGAGCACTTCCTCATTAATTGCCATGCATTCTTTGCATATAGACATATACATTACCCTTCACAGTGCCATTATGTTGAGGCAAGAGGGATAAAAGTGAATTTTCAAGTTTTAGGCATAATGTTAAGTTGTATGGGAGAGTGATGATTGAGAGAGTGGTTGCATGCACAGAGTTTCAGATTGGAATGGTTGAGCTACCATCCACTTCACATTTGTTGATATATATATATATATGTATATTTATTATTTTTTTTATTATACTTTGTCGCTGTCTCCCGCGTTTGTGAGGTGGCGCAAGGAAACAGACGAAAGAAATGCCCCCCCCCCATACACATGTATATACATACGTCCACACACGCAAATATACATACCTACACAGCTTACCATGGTTTACCCCAGACGCTTCACATGCCCTGATTCAATCCACTGACAGCACGTCAACCCCGGTATACCACATCCATCCAATTCACTCTATTCCTTGCCCTCCTTTCACCCTTCTGCATGTTCAGGCCCCGATCACACAAAATCTTTTTCACTCCATCTTTCCACCTCCAATTTGGTCTCCCACTTTTCCTCGTTCCCTCCACCTCTGACACATATATCCTCTTGGTCAATCTTTCCTCACTCATTCTCTCCATGTGCCCAAACCATTTCAAAACACCTTCTGCTCTCTCAACCACGCTCTTTTTATTTCCACACATCTCTCTTACCCTTACGTTACTTACTCGATCAAACCACCTCACACCACACATTGTCCTCAAACATCTCATTTCCAGCACATCCACCCTCCTGCGCACAACTCTATCCATAGCCCACGCCTCGCAACCATACAACATTGTTGGAACCACTATTCCTTCAAACATAGCCATTTTTGCTTTCCGAGATAATGTTCTCGACTTCCAAACATTCTTCAAGGCTCCCAGAATTTTCGCCCCCTCCCCCACCCTATGATCCACTTCCGCTTCCATGGTTCCATTCGCTGCCAGATCCACTCCCAGATATCTAAAACACTTTACTTCCTCCAGTTTTTCTCCATTCAAACTTACCTCCCAATTGACTTGACCCTCAACCCTACTGTACCTAATAACCTTGCTCTTATTCACATTTACTCTTAACTTTCTTCTTTCACACACTTTACCAAACTCAGTCACCAGTTTCTGCAGTTTCTCACATGAATCAGCCACTAGCGCTGTATCATCAGCGAACAACAACTGACTCACTTCCCAAGCTCTCTCATCCCCAACAGACTTCATACTTGTCCCTCTTTCCAAAACTCTTGCATTCACCTCCATAACAACCCCATCCATAAACAAATTAAACAACCATGGAGACATCACACACCCCTGCCGCAAACCTACATTCACTGAGAACAAATCACTTTCCTCTCTTCCTACACGTACACATGCCTTACATCCTCGATAAAAACTTTTCACTGCTTCTAACAACTTGCCTCCCACACCATATATTCTTAATACCTTCCACAGAGCATCTCTATCAACTCTATCATGTGCCTTCTCCAGATCCATAAATGCTACATACAAATCCATTTGCTTTTCTAAGTATTTCTCACATACATTCTTCAAAGCAAACACCTGATCCACACATCCTCTACCACTTCTGAAACCACACTGCTCTTCCCCTTTTATATATATATATATATATATATATATATATATGTATATGTATATATATATATATATATATACATATATATATATATATTTTTTTTTTTTTTTTTTTTTTTTTTTTTTTTTTATACTTTGTCGCTGTCTCCCGCGTTTGCGAGGTAGCGCAAGGAAACAGACGAAAGAAATGGCCCAACCCCCCCCATACACATGTACATACACACGTCCACACACGCAAATATACATACCTACACAGCTTTCCATGGTTTACCCCAGACGCTTCACATGCCTTGATTCAATCCACTGACAGCACGTCAACCCCTGTATACCACATCGCTCCAATTCACTCTATTCCTTGCCCTCCTTTCACCCTCCTGCATGTTCAGGCCCCGATCACACAAAATCCTTTTCACTCCATCTTTCCACCTCCAATTTGGTCTCCCTCTTCTCCTCGTTCCCTCCACCTCCGACACATATATCCTCTTGGTCAATCTTTCCTCACTCATTCTCTCCATGTGCCCAAACCACTTCAAAACACCCTCTTCTGCTCTCTCAACCACGCTCTTTTTATTTCCACACATCTCTCTTACCCTTACGTTACTTACTCGATCAAACCACCTCACACCACACATTGTCCTCAAACATCTCATTTCCAGCACATCCATCCTCCTGCGCACAACTCTATCCATAGCCCACGCCTCGCAACCATACAACATTGCTGGAACCACTATTCCTTCAAACATACCCAGTTTTGCTTTCCGGGATAATGTTCTCGACTTCCACACATTTTTCAAGGCTCCCAAAATTTTCGCCCCCTCCCCCACCCTATGACCCACTTCCGCTTCCATGGTTCCATCCGCTGACAGATCCACTCCCAGATATCTAAAACACTTCACTTCCTCCAGCCTCTCACCATTCAAACTCACCTCCCAATTGCCTTGACCCTCAACCCTACTGTACCTAATAACCTTGCTCTTATTCACATTTACTCTTAACTTTCTTCTTTCACACACTTTACCAAACTCAGTCACCAGCTTCTGCAGTTTCTCACATGAATCAGCCACCAGCGCTGTATCATCAGCGAACAACAACTGACTCACTTCCCAAGCTCTCTCATCCCCAACAGACTTCATACTTGCCCCTCTTTCCAAAACTCTTGCATTTACCTCCCTAACAACCCCATCCATAAACAAATTAAACAACCATGGAGACATCACACACCCTTGCCGCAAACCTACATTCACTGAGATCCAATCACTTTCTCTCTTCCCACACGTACACATGCCTTACATCCTCGATAAAAACTTTTCACTGCTTCTAACAACTTTCCTCCCACACCATATAATCTTAATACCTTCCACAGAGCATCTCTATCAACTCTATCATATGCTCTCCAGATCCATAAATGCTACATACAAATCCATTTGCTTTTCTAAGTATTTCTCACATACATTCTTCAAAGCAAACACCTGATCCACACATCCTCTACCACTTCTGAAACCACACTGCTCTTCCCCAATCTGATGCTCTGTACATGCCTTCACCCTCTCAGTTAATACCCTCCCATATAATTTACCAGGAATACTCAACAAACCTATACCTCTGTAATTTGAGCACTCACTCTTATCCCCTTTGCCTTTGTACAATGGCACTGTGCACGCATTCCGCCAATCCTCAGGCACCTCACCATGAGTCATACATACATTAAATAACCTTACCAACCAGTCAACAATACAGTCACCCCCTTTTTTAATAAATTCCACTGCAATACCATCCAAACCTGCTGCCTTGCCGGCTTTCATCTTACGCAAAGCTTTCACTACCTCTTCTCTGTTTACCAAATCATTTGCACACCACCTCGACCAAAACACCTATATCTGCCACTCTATCATCAAACACATTCAACAAACCTTCAAAATACTCACTCCATCTCCTTCTCACATCACCACTACTTGTTATCACCTCCCCATTTGTGCCCTTCACTGAAGTTCCCATTTGCTCCCTTGTCTTACGCACTTTATTTACCTCCTTCCAGAACATCTTTTTATTCTCCCTAAAATTTAATGATACTCTCTCACCCCAACTCTCATTTGCCCTTTTTTTCACCTCTTGCACCTTTCTCTTGACCTCCTGTCTCTTTCTTTTATACATCTCCCACTCAATTGCATTTTTTCCCTGCAAAAATCGTCCAAATGCCTCTCTCTTCTCTTTCACTAATACTCTTACTTCTTCATCCCACCACTTGAAGAATGTGTGGAAGTCGAGAACATTATCTCGGAAAGCAAAAATGGGTATGTTTGAAGGAATAGTGGTTCCAACAATGTTGTATGGTTGCGAGGCGTGGGCTATGGACAGAGTTGTGCGCAGGAGGATGGATGTGCTGGAAATGAGATGTTTGAGGACAATGTGTGGTGTGAGGTGGTTTGATCGAGTGAGTAACGTAAGGGTAAGAGAGATGTGTGGAAATAAAAAGAGCGTGGTTGAGAGAGCAGAAGAGGGTATTTTGAAATGGTTTGGTCACATTGAGAGAATGATTGAGGAAAGATTGACCAAGAGGATATATGTGTCGGAGGTGGAGGGAACGAGGAGAAGTGGGAGACCAAATTGGAGATGGAAAGATGGAGTGAAAAAGATTTTGAGTGATCGGGGCTTGAACATGCAGGAGGGTGAAAGGTGTGCAAGGAATAGAGTGAATTGGAACTATGTTGTATACTGGGGTCAACATGCTGTCAGTGGATTGAACCAAGGTATGTGAAGCATCTGGGGTAAACCATGGAAAGTTTTGTGGGGCCCGGATGTGGAAAATGAGCTGTGGTTTGGGTGCATTATACATGACAGCTAGAGACTGAGTGTGAACGAATGGGGCCTTTGTTGTCTTTTCTTAGCGCTACCTCGCGCACATGCGGGGGGAGGGGTTGTCATTTCATGTGTGGCGGGGTGGTGACGGGAATGAATAAGTGCAGACAATATGAATTATGTACATGTGTATATATGTATATGTCTGTGTGTGTGTATATATGTATACGTTGAGATGTATAGGTATGTATATGTGCGTGTGTGGATGTGTATGTATATACATGTGTATGTGGTGGGTTGGGCCATTCTTTCGTCTGTTTCCTTGTGCTATCTCACTAACACGGTAGACAGCAACAAAGTATAATAAATTAATAAATAAGTCTGTCATATATAACAGGAAAAGTGTATGCAAGAATGTTGATTGATAGAATGATAGAAGTGGCTGAAAGCAGACTATGAGGAGCAAGGGGGTTTAAGGAAAGGTTGGGAACATGTGGATCAGATGCTTGTGGTAAAGATGACTGTGGAAAAGTATTTTGCAAAAGGTAAGACGTTATATGCAGCTTTTATGGGTCAGGAGAAAGCAGAATACTGTATTGGATGTGTTAAGGTTATATGGGGTAGGAAGACAGCTGTTGGATGGTGTGAAAGCCTTCTGTAGAGGAGCAAATGCATGGGTAAGAGTGGATGGAGAGTTGAGCGAAAGTTTTGGTATACATATGGATGTAAGGCAGGACTGTGTGATGTCACTATGGCTTTTTAATATGAATATTGATGGAGTGATTAGAAAGGTGAAAGGAAAACTAGGGAAAGTGGTTGCAGAGATGGAGTGTGGCAGTAAGGTTTGGTGGGTAGTGACAGTCCTGTTTGCAGATGATATTGTGTTGTTTGCGTAGAGTGAAAAGGATTTGGAGAAGGTTGTAAGTGTGTTTCATGATGTGTGTAAGCGGAGGCTATTTGAGGTCAGTGCAAGTAAAAGTGATTGTTTTTGAAAGGAAACAGAGTAAAAGTATAGGTTTGGCAAAACCATATGGTGAAAGAAAGTGTACTAAATTGTGTTTTGGATATTAGGGGAAAAGGACTGGATGAGGTGAGAGAATTTAAGTTTAGGAGCTCTCTAAGGTAAGTTTGGTAATATGGAAGGAGAGATAAGGGAGAGAGCAGTACAAGGTAGATGAATCTCTGGACCCCTCAACAGAATAATGAAGGGTAGAGGTGTAAGTATGAAAGTGAAGAGAGGATTAAGGGACAGCATAGTCCAGGCTGTGGAAATAAGCTATTTAAGAGGAGCATGTGGTATGATTAGATGGAATGAAGGAACAAATGAAGGGGTGTGTGAGAGATGTGGCATGGCAGGGAATACGTGTGTGAAACTTAATACTTATAGGTGGTTTGGTCATGTGGAAGGAATGCAAGACTGGGAATTTACAAGGACTGTAGAGTACAATAAAAGGGGTTGGTGTGAAAGGAAGACCACCTGAGACATGGGGAAATAGAGTGGAAGAATACTGTAGGGAAAGAAATGGTGGAATACTGTATGCAAGGGAGGTATGTAAGGACAGGGATGTGGAGACTTTTGCTGGGGTCACCCCCTTTATGGGAGTTCTCAGAAGGAATGGGCATCGGAGATATAGAGGAATAGATAGATGAATAGAAGAATGGCTCACCTAGATGAGAATGCCTGCATCTCCACTGAAGTCTTCAATCACTCTTTAAACCCAGTCAAACACAAATCCAGTTCACGTCCTCCAGTCACTTTGAATGGACAGTCACTCCCAGTGAACCAAAGACCAGCCTTCCTAAGCTTCTCAAACAACGCACATGTGATAGTTACTTCCCTAACTAGTAAGATCAACACTTTAAACTGCCTCGTCTGCCTGGTCTACCATCGTCTTAAAAGCAAATATAACAAAGCTGCAAAGTGCACAGAATAATGTACTCTAAATGATTATGAATGCCCAGCAACAATAAACACTCAGCACCTGCACAATGAAAGGAAGACTTTCCCAGTAAAATCTGCGTTGTGAATGCCTAGCAACTGCAAACACTCGACACCTGTCCATTGAAAGAAAGACTTTCCCAGTAAACTCCTGCCTCAACATGATCAGCACTTTATGCAACAGGCATTCCATAGATCACCACAAACTCTCAATTAGAAATGAAAAATTTATCTCTGTCTCACTTCAGTAATCTCTTCTCACAGATCCCCCAACCTCAAAACAGTTATAATACTGACAAAACACAAAGTGAGATGACCCAGCAAGCACTGAACAACCACTCTCCCAACTCAGTCTTAAGCTCCAACCCACCAGACATACATTTATCAGAAACCATATTCCCTAGACAAACAGGATTCCCGTATACACTCCTTGCATTACTCATCCCTGCAACACTAAAGATGATGCTTAAAGGTAACGTAAGGCCCTTTATGCCCACTGTACAACTGCAACAACAAAGATGACGAGCACTTCCTCATTAATTGCCATGCATTCTTTGCATATAGACATATACATTACCCTTCACAGTGCCATTATGTTGAGGCAAGAGGGATAAAAGTGAATTTTCAAGTTTTAGGCATAATGTTAAGTTGTATGGGAGAGTGATGATTGAGAGAGTGGTTGCATGCACAGAGTTTCAGATTGGAATGGTTGAGCTACCATCCACTTCACATTTGTTGATATATATATATATATGTATATTTATTATTTTTTTTATTATACTTTGTCGCTGTCTCCCGCGTTTGTGAGGTGGCGCAAGGAAACAGACGAAAGAAATGCCCCCCCCCCATACACATGTATATACATACGTCCACACACGCAAATATACATACCTACACAGCTTACCATGGTTTACCCCAGACGCTTCACATGCCCTGATTCAATCCACTGACAGCACGTCAACCCCGGTATACCACATCCATCCAATTCACTCTATTCCTTGCCCTCCTTTCACCCTTCTGCATGTTCAGGCCCCGATCACACAAAATCTTTTTCACTCCATCTTTCCACCTCCAATTTGGTCTCCCACTTTTCCTCGTTCCCTCCACCTCTGACACATATATCCTCTTGGTCAATCTTTCCTCACTCATTCTCTCCATGTGCCCAAACCATTTCAAAACACCTTCTGCTCTCTCAACCACGCTCTTTTTATTTCCACACATCTCTCTTACCCTTACGTTACTTACTCGATCAAACCACCTCACACCACACATTGTCCTCAAACATCTCATTTCCAGCACATCCACCCTCCTGCGCACAACTCTATCCATAGCCCACGCCTCGCAACCATACAACATTGTTGGAACCACTATTCCTTCAAACATAGCCATTTTTGCTTTCCGAGATAATGTTCTCGACTTCCAAACATTCTTCAAGGCTCCCAGAATTTTCGCCCCCTCCCCCACCCTATGATCCACTTCCGCTTCCATGGTTCCATTCGCTGCCAGATCCACTCCCAGATATCTAAAACACTTTACTTTCTCCAGTTTTTCTCCATTCAAACTCACCTCCCAATTGACTTGACCCTCAACCCTACTGTACCTAATAACCTTGCTCTTATTCACATTTACTCTTAACTTTCTTCTTTCACACACTTTACCAAACTCAGTCACCAGTTTCTGCAGTTTCTCACATGAATCAGCCACTAGCGCTGTATCATCAGCGAACAACAACTGACTCACTTCCCAAGCTCTCTCATCCCCAACAGACTTCATACTTGTCCCTCTTTCCAAAACTCTTGCATTCACCTCCATAACAACCCCATCCATAAACAAATTAAACAACCATGGAGACATCACACACCCCTGCCGCAAACCTACATTCACTGAGAACAAATCACTTTCCTCTCTTCCTACACGTACACATGCCTTACATCCTCGATAAAAACTTTTCACTGCTTCTAACAACTTGCCTCCCACACCATATATTCTTAATACCTTCCACAGAGCATCTCTATCAACTCTATCATGTGCCTTCTCCAGATCCATAAATGCTACATACAAATCCATTTGCTTTTCTAAGTATTTCTCACATACATTCTTCAAAGCAAACACCTGATCCACACATCCTCTACCACTTCTGAAACCACACTGCTCTTCCCCTTTTATATATATATATATATATATATATATATATATATATATATATATATATTTGCGTGTGTGGACGTGTGTATGTACATGTGTATGGGGGGGGGGGGGGGTTGGGCCATTTCTTTCGTCTGTTTCCTTGCGCTACCTCGCAAACGCGGGAGACAGCGACAAAGTATAAAAAAAAAAAAAAAATATATATATATATATATATATATATATATGTATATGTATATATATATATATATATATATATATATATATATATATATATATATATATATATATTTTTTTTTTTTTTTTTTTTTTTACTTTGTTGCTGTCTCCCGCGTTTGCGAGGTAGCGCAAGGAAACAGACGAAAGAAATGGCCCAACCCACCCCCATACACATGTATATACATACGTCCACACACGCAAATATACATACCTACACAGCTTTCCATGGTTTACCCCAGACGCTTCACATGCCTTGATTCAATCCACTGACAGCACATCAACCCCGGTATACCACATCGCTCCAATTCACTCTATTCCTTGCCCTCCTTTCACCCTCCTGCATGTTCAGGCCCCGATCACACAAAATCTTTTTCACTCCATCTTTCCACCTCCAATTTGGTCTCCCTCTTCTCCTCGTTCCCTCCACCTCCGACACATATATCCTCTTGGTCAATCTTTCCTCACTCATTCTCTCCATGTGCCCAAACCACTTCAAAACACCCTCTTCTGCTCTCTCAACCACGCTCTTTTTATTTCCACACATCTCTCTTACCCTTACGTTACTCACTCGATCAAACCACCTCACACCACACATTGTCCTCAAACATCTCATTTCCAGCACATCCATCCTCCTGCGCACAACTCTATCCATAGCCCACTCCTCGCAACCATACAACATTGTTGGAACCACTATTCCTTCAAACATACCCATTTTTGCTTTCCGAGATAATGTTCTCGACTTCCACACATTCTTCAAGGCCCCCAGAATTTTCGCCCCCTCCCCCACCCTATGATCCACTTCCGCTTCCATGGTTCCATCCGCTGCCAGATCCACTCCCAGATATCTAAAACACTTCACTTTCTCCAGTTTTTCTCCATTCAAACTCACCTCCCAATTGACTTGACCCTCAACCCTACTGTACCTAATAACCTTGCTCTTATTCACATTTACTCTTAACTTTCTTCTTCCACACACTTTACCAAACTCAGTCACCAGCTTCTGCAGTTTCTCACATGAATCAGCCACCAGCGCTGTATCATCAGCGAACAACAACTGACTCACTTCCCAAGCTCTCTCATCCCCAACAGACTTCATACTTGCCCCTCTTTCCAAAACTCTTGCATTTACCTCCCTAACAACCCCATCCATAAACAAATTAAACAACCATGGAGACATCACACACCCTTGCCGCAAACCTACATTCACTGAGATCCAATCACTTTCCTCTCTTCCCACACGTACACATGCCTTACATCCTCGATAAAAACTTTTCACTGCTTCTAACAACTTTCCTCCCACACCATATAATCTTAATACCTTCCACAGAGCATCTCTATCAACTCTATCATATGCCTCTCCAGATCCATAAATGCTACATACAAATCCATTTGCTTTTCTAAGTATTTCTCACATACATTCTTCAAAGCAAACACCTGATCCACACATCCTCTACCACTTCTGAAACCACACTGCTCTTCCCCAATCTGATGCTCTGTACATGCCTTCACCCTCTCAGTTAATACCCTCCCATATAATTTACCAGGAATACTCAACAAACCTATACCTCTGTAATTTGAGCACTCACTCTTATCCCCTTTGCCTTTGTACAATGGCACTGTGCACGCATTCCGCCAATCCTCAGGCACCTCACCATGAGTCATACATACATTAAATAACCTTACCAACCAGTCAACAATACAGTCACCCCCTTTTTTAATAAATTCCACTGCAATACCATCCAAACCTGCTGCCTTGCCGGCTTTCATCTTACGCAAAGCTTTCACTACCTCTTCTCTGTTTACCAAATCATTTGCACACCACCTCGACCAAAACACCCTATATCTGCCACTCTATCATCAAACACATTCAACAAACCTTCAAAATACTCACTCCATCTCCTTCTCACATCACCACTACTTGTTATCACCTCCCCATTTGTGCCCTTCACTGAAGTTCCCATTTGCTCCCTTGTCTTACGCACTTTATTTACCTCCTTCCAGAACATCTTTTTATTCTCCCTAAAATTTAATGATACTCTCTCACCCCAACTCTCATTTGCCCTTTTTTTCACCTCTTGCACCTTTCTCTTGACCTCCTGTCTCTTTCTTTTATACATCTCCCACTCAATTGCATTTTTTCCCTGCAAAAATCGTCCAAATGCCTCTCTCTTCTCTTTCACTAATACTCTTACTTCTTCATCCCACCACTTGAAGAATGTGTGGAAGTCGAGAACATTATCTCGGAAAGCAAAAATGGGTATGTTTGAAGGAATAGTGGTTCCAACAATGTTGTATGGTTGCGAGGCGTGGGCTATGGACAGAGTTGTGCGCAGGAGGATGGATGTGCTGGAAATGAGATGTTTGAGGACAATGTGTGGTGTGAGGTGGTTTGATCGAGTGAGTAACGTAAGGGTAAGAGAGATGTGTGGAAATAAAAAGAGCGTGGTTGAGAGAGCAGAAGAGGGTGTTTTGAAGTGGTTTGGGCACATGGAGAGAATGAGTGAGGAAAGATTGACCAAGAGGATATATGTGTCGGAGGTGGAGGGAACGAGGAGAAGAGGGAGACCAAATTGGAGGTGGAAAGATGGAGTGAAAAAGATTTTGTGTGATCGGGGCCTGAACATGCAGGAGGGTGAAAGGAGGGCAAGGAATAGAGTGAATTGGAGCGATGTGGTATACCGGGGTTGACGTGCTGTCAGTGGATTGAATCAAGGCATGTGAAGCGTCTGGGGTAAACCATGGAAAGCTGTGTAGGTATGTATATTTGCGTGTGTGGATGTGTGTATATACATGTGTATGGGGGTGGGTTGGGCCATTTCTTTCGTCTGTTTCCTTGCGTTACCTCGCAAACGCGGGAGACTTACTTACTTACTCTCACCACCCTCTTCACCCCAACATTCACTCTTCTTTTCTGAAAACCCATACAAATCTTCACCTTAGCCTCCACAAGATAATGATCAGACATCCCTCCATATATATATATATATATATATATATATATATATATATATTTATATATATATATATATATTATTTGTATATTTATTATACTTTGTCGCTGTCTCCCGCGTTTGCGAGGTAGCGACAAAGTATATATATGTATGTATATATATATATATATATATATATATATATATATATATATATATATATATATATTATCCCTGGGAATAGGGGAGAAAGAATACTTCCCACGTATTCCCTGCGTGTCGTAGAAGGCGACTAAAAGGGAAGGGAGCGGGGGGCTGGAAATCCTCCCCTCTCATTTTTTTATTTTAATTTTCCAAAAGAAGGAACAGAGAAGGGGGCCAGGTGAGGGTATTCCCTCAAAGGCCCAGTCCTCTGTTCTTAACGCTACCTCGCTATCGCGGGAAATGGCGAATAGTATGAAAAAAGAAAAAAAGAAAAAATATATATATATATATATATATATATATATATATATATATATATATATATATATATATAAGGAACAGGCATTGGGTAAAGAAAGTGCCCTCCAGTTTCCCAGAATAGGTATGTCTTTAAAATTCTTGATGAATGCAGTTCTGTTGATACTGGTAGACGTTTGATGCAGTTTGTTAGTGGTGATAATGACATGAATGAATTGCTTGTATTTGCAATGACTTGAATGTCTTAAAACGTGTCAAATATTGAGTGAAGGATAGAACTTTTAAATACTTCCCAAATATATCAGTTATACTTAGTTAATGTTTAGGTAGGGTCATTCAGTCTCCCAAGGCTTTATGCACTTCTTCTAAGCAAGACATGAGACATTCACTTGACTTCTCACAAAGTTATTAGATCCTTCCAAGATTGAACTCCAAATGTGTCATGATGGATTTTGAAAAATCTCTTTAAAAATGCTTTTCATCACCCTTTCTAACTACATCTGTTTCATCTTATTTTATTCACGTCTCAGAATATTTATTGAAAAGTTGAGGTTGGTATGAAAGCAAATTTCCATCAAGAAAATTAATTTGTCTTGGAAGGTAAGATGTTTTACTTTTCTGGCATTTACTTTAGTCACTGATGTAATAATAGTTTCAAGAAGCTTGTTGATGACATTGGTCTCCCTGAAGAATTAGTGTCTTATCTAGAAATGCTCTTCTGTACAGTGGATGTAAAGAAGTCAAACTAATTGAAGATGAAAAATCTTTGAGTAATTTCTTTTGAAACTTGTAGTGTCTATAATAAGAGAACAACACGTACCTTGTACCAACATCAGTTTGGAAGGATATCATGTTGAACCTCAAAGCTCAGCTGAGTGATGTACATGCATCCCAATGTTTGGAAATTTATATCAGATCTAAAGAAAGAAGAATGTTTGACACAGTTGAGAGAAG
This sequence comes from Panulirus ornatus, assembly GCF_036320965.1. Taxonomy (NCBI): domain Eukaryota; kingdom Metazoa; phylum Arthropoda; class Malacostraca; order Decapoda; family Palinuridae; genus Panulirus; species Panulirus ornatus. The sequence continues at coordinate 29,527,805 of NC_092233.1, forward strand.
TTCAGTTTGATCAGAATGACATCTGCAGTAAAAACAGATACAAGTTCATGCTAGATATAATCCGGATTACAAGATAGACTTTATATAAGGATTAGCTCATAACTTTCACCTCTTTATGATTTCTAGTAAATTTATCTTTTGATATATGTTCCTTAAAGAAAGGCCACTTTTGATTTTATTATTTTGAGCATTGTTGAATTATTGTAAGGAGTGAATTTGTCAGGAGTGAAATTTGTGGGGCATGAAAATACTGGCAGTCAAATTACCTAGGATGATATTTTTTAGAACTTCTCTGTCATTTAGTTCCATTCATCCACCACTTATACTCTTAAAGTATGTGATTACATGTTTACTGTTTTTTTCATGTCATGTCCTCTTATTGCTTTATCCCTACATCTGGCAAAAGAACTGTTCTGCTTACATCATCAATCTGTTTTAAAGATGAACGTTGTAATCACGTTACCTCACACTCTTCTCTCAACCAAGGTGGGCAAATTTAAATCCTCTATCCATTCCCTGTAACTCATCACTCTTCATTCTGCTTCTGTCTTTGCTCCCCTCCTCTGGATCTTTTCTATTAGCTCTTTGTGCTTTCACAGGTGTGATGGCCAAACATGAGAAGCATATTCTAGTTTTTCGTCCTATTCAAGATATGAACAGCTTGCTAAATAGTTTGCAAAGAGATATATGGATTTGTGTTTTGTTTTGCTGGGAGACAAAGTTTACTTCTTGGAGGTTTTGCCCCAAGTTGACTTATGGTATGATTAATCCCTTACTCCTCCAGATGGATATATACAAGAGACAAGTGACTCCTCTTGTTGTAAATTTATACATCCTGTTTTGTTCCTCTGTTTCAAAGCTGTTTGTTGAGCATGGTTAATGGCCAAGCTAGCAGTATGTGGTAATTTCTCCCTACAGTCAGGCATCCTCCAGTCATGCCAGTGTCAGAACATTTGCTTGAGTTTTCTAGATAGGAAAGTAAGCAGCATATACCTATATATAGAAGACCAGATGGATGATCCTGAATTATATGACAATCTTATAGAGAGTGATTTTATGGACACTGACTCTTCCAGCATTGAAAGTGTATGAAGATGAGGCTGGAGAATGTGCTTTTAATACAAATAGAGGCATTGTTGCTAAAACTGTATTGAACTTGACGACTACATATGGCTGGTGCGGCTGGTAATTTACAAAGTTTTGTTTTTGTTGTTATGGAACACTTTTCCTTGAATCCCATTGATTGTAACAGGAAAAGGTGTATAAAACATATGATAATAATCAGTTGTCAGTTTTTCAGTGTGGTTACAAGAAATAATAATGCATGTATTTTGGCCACTCACTTGACTCTGATATTACACCTGTACTTTTTACCACATTGTGCTGACGTTTCTACAGAAACTTTTATTATGAGAGATAGCTGCATATGACATATACTTATGAGGTGATTTTTTTTCTTCACATGTTTGAATATCTTTGAAAATGTGAGGCTACAAAAATCTTTTATAGAACTTGAAAAACTGAGATCCTCAGGGTTAGAAAGGAAGCCTGTCTGAGGGGATAAGGAGTGAAGTGAGTGCCTGAACTGTTGCTACACAGTTTATCCCTACAGTAGCTGCAGAATAGTGTTAAAACATTTAAAGGATGGAAATGAAATCTGTATCAAATAGCATTGGGAGGAGGAGGCAAGTAGTCTTTTTTCTCTGGAGGTTTCGATGTTAACCTTCATGTATGATTGACTGTTTTGCACTCTTACTGTACTGTTTTAGCAGTAAGTAGCAGAATTGTGGAAATATTAAAACATTTAATGAATGAAAATGAAATTTGCATAAAGTGGCCCAGGAGGAGACAGTGTGGTTACTATTTGTTATAACTATTTGTGTGCTAAGGGGAGAGAGTTTTACCCCCATCTGTTAACCATTTATATATGTACTGTCTTGTATGTATTTATGCACACACACACACACACACACACACACACACACACTGTCATATTGAGAGGTTCTGTGAAATTTACAGTGAGGGAGTAGAGGCACAGGTACTTCAAGCCTCAAATACAGAGGGAAAGGTAAGAAAGAGAAAGGAATGGCTTGAAGAATGGTGTCATAAAGAAATGAAATTCGAGACCTGAAGTGTGCATATATAGATGGCGCTTTAGCCAGCTAGCATTGGCAAGGTATAAGAAAATATAGAGCAAGTATAGCAGGATAAGAAAAGAGAAACAAAGAAACTTTGAAAATAGTATTGTGGACAATACAGCTGAAAATCGAAAATATTTCATACACTTATCAGGAGCCAGTTGTCAGTTAAGGAGCAGCTAATCAGGCTAAGGTATTTTGAGAGAGACATTGTAGTGGATTATGTATAGTATGGGTGGAGCTGAGTAGCAAGGTCAAACGTGTTTTCATAGTAGAAGAGAGGAGCTTTAGGCTTATGGTCCTGATGAAATTTCATCAAATGTGTGAAAGGTGTGCAGGTATGTTTGATAAAACAGTTAGGTTACTGTTCAAGATGGCTTCATTATAGGGAAATGGAAAAGGGCATATGTCATAACCTGTTATATGAAAGCAGAATTACAAGTGCTGAACTACAGATTGGTCTCCCTGTTTAGTTTGGTGTGTAAGGTTCTGGACATGATTATTAGAAAGCAAGTAGATGACTTTCTGTGGAGAAAAAATTTCACAGGTGAGAGACAGCATGGTTTAAGGGAAAGGCTATATGTAACTAACCTCTTCAGAGTCTTATGAGAGAATGAGCTCAGTCCTGGACAAAAGGGAAGGCTAGGTGAACTGTCTATATCTACACAGCCATAAGACATTTGACACGTTTGCATAGGAGGCTGATAGGCTGATTATGAAGCTAAATCTCCAAGCTGAAATAAGGGGAACTCCTTTTTTGGATAGAGGATTATCTCAGTGGGAGGGAACAAGGGATGCATGTCAGAGAAGTCTTTTCCAGATGGATCAAGGTGGCGAGCGGAGTGCCACAGGGTTTGGTTCTGGGACCATTACTCTTCTTGATCTACATGAATGACTTGAATGAAGGTATAGAATCATACCTGAATATGTTGCAAAAGTCATGAGGGAATTGAAAGATGAAGAGGATAGCATCAGCTTACAAGGGTACTGAAACGTGCTCCGAAGTTGGTCAGAAATGTGGTTGATGAAATTCAACCCAAGTAATATAAAGTAATGATGATGGAACAGAGCAAAAGAAAGCCTTAAATTATTACTATTTAGAAGGAGGTAAGCTTTAAGATTCTTTGTGGGAGAGGAACTTGGGAGTAAACATGGTCCTGAACCTGTTGCCAGAGTTACATATTAGGAGAATAGCATGTTGTCTTCTGGCAAATATGAGAGTACCTTTCAAGTAAATGGATGAAGAAATATTTTTATATTATTTTGCTTTGTCGCTGTCTCCCGCGTTTGCGAGGTAGCGCAAGGAAACAGACGAAAGAAATGGCCCAACCCACCCCCATACACATGTATATATATACACGTCCACACATGCAAATATACATACCCATACATCTCAATGTACACATACATATATACACACACACAGACACATACATATATACACATGCACACAATTCACACTGTCTGCCTTTATTCATTCCCATCACCACCTCGCCACACATGGAATAACATCCATCTCCCCCCTCATGTGTGCGAGGTAGCGCTAGGAAAGGACAACAAAGGCCCCATTCATTCACACTCAGTCTCTAGCTGTCATGCAATAATACCCAAAACCACAGCTCCCTTTCCACATCCAGGCCCCACAGAACTTTCTATGGTTTACCCCAGACGCTTCACATGCCCTGATTCAATCCATTGACAGCACGTCGACCCTGGTATGCCACATCGATCCAATTCACTCTATTCCTTGCCTGCCTTTCACCCTCCTGCATGTTCAGGCCCCGATCACTCAAGATCTTTTCACTCCATCTTTCCACCTCCAATTTGGTCTCCCACTTCTCCTCGTTCCCGCCACCTCCGACACACATATCCTCTTGGTCAATCTTTCCTCACTCATTCTCTCCATGTGACCAAACCATTTCAAAACACCCTCTTCTGCTCTCTCAACCACGCTCTTTTTATTTCCTCACATCTCTCTTACCCTTACATTACTTACTCAATCAAACCACCTCACACCACATATTGTCCTCAAACATCTCATTTCCAGCACATCCACCCTCCTGCGCACAACTCTATCCATAGCCCATGCCTTGCAACCATACAACATTGTTGGAACCACTATTCCTTCAAACATACCCATTTTTGCTTTCCGAGATAATGTTCTCGACTTCCACACATTCTTCAAGGCTCCCAGGATTTTCGCCCCCTCCCCCACCCCACCCTGTGATTCACTTCCGCTTTCATGGTTCCATCCGCTGCCAGATCCACTCCAAGATATCTAAAACACTTTACTTCCTCCAGTTTTTCTCCATTCAAACTTACCTCCCAATTGACTTGACCCTCAACCCTACTGTACCTAATAACCTTGCTCTTATTCACATTTACTCTTAACTTTCTTCTTTCACACACTTTACCAAACTCAGTCACCAGCTTCTGCAGTTTCTCACATGAATCAGCCACCAGCGCTGTATCATCAGCGAACAACAACTGACTCACTTCCCAAGCTCTCTCATCCCCAATAGACTTCATACTTGCCCCTCTTTCCAAAACTCTTGCATTCACCTCCCTAAAAATCCCATCCATAAACAAATTAAACAACCATGGAGACATCACACACCCCTGCCGCAAACCTACATTCACTGAGAGCAAATCACTTTCCTCTCTTCCTACACGTACACATGCCTTACATCCTCGATAAAAACTTTTCACTGCTTCTAACAACTTGCCTCCCACACCATATATTCTTAGTACCTTAAGGCCAAAACTAGAATATGCTTCTCAGTTTTGGTCAGCTTAAGTAAATAAGCACAAAAAACTCATAGAGGAGGTCCAGAGGAGGGCAACAAAGAAGGTACCAGAATTAAATGCTAAGCTACAGAAAAAGACTGGAGGCTCTAAATTTACCTATGTTGGAAGAGAGAAGAGTGAGGGGTGACCTAATCACATCCTTTAAGTTTTTAAAAGAGATCGACGAAGTGGTCAGTGGACATTAAGAGATGTGGGGATAGAGGAACCAGAGGACATAACATGAAATTAAGTGAGAAACTTGTTGATAAGGATTTAGAGAAATATTTCCATGATATAAGAGTGGTGGATGATTAGAACATGTTGGAGGACATGGTAAATGCAAACAGCTAACGTAAACTTTAGAGGTTATATAATGGTAGAGAGTTCTCAAGAGATTGGCTGCGCAATTGTTAAAATCCCGCCCTGTACAGTGCAAATAGGTAATTGTTCACGCACATGGACCTGTGTAGTTTCGTAGCCAGTGTTACTTCCTGTTATGCATGCATGTGGTGCTTGGGAATCCTAGTCATGGCAGCTGGTCTACAGTACACCCATTGTTCATCCTCCCCTAGGAGCTGGTTGATAAAATGGGTACCTAACATGAGTTTGTGTGTGTGTGTGTGTGTGTGCATGCATGCACTCAGATACATAAAGGTAAAGACGGCTACAAACATAGAGGGTTTAGAGATAGGGGAACACGAGACTAAAACTCTCTCCCTGTAACACACAAATGATGATCACACGTGTTTGTGTGTGACAGAAGGGTAGGTCTTTCGTCCTGGTTTGCTGGCAGACTAAATCAGTATGCAGGGGGCTTTTGGGGGTAGGTGTGTTAAATTGGAAATTAGAAAATGGATTTTTGTGTCTTTTATCTTCTAGCAGCACCTTTCATTATCATAATTTTTACTTGGATACCTTCATACCGGCTTCTCTTCATGCTCATATGATTTTTCTGATCAGATCATAAACCAGATGAAATTTATATTACATTGTTTGTAGTGTTACCTTTAAGACATGATTTATATTTGTATTAATATTTGTATTGTGCATATCCCAGTTCTTCTCAGACTTCAGCTTTCTATTTTTCTTTTGCTGATCATTTTGTGATTACTTTGTCAAAGTTTACAAGATTTTCAACAATATAGCAAAATTTACAGGTTGAAGATGATGGGGAAAAGGTTGTTAAGTGTTTGTGATAGTAGAGATGTAAAGAATGGCTATAAGTTGATTACTTTATATGTAAAAATTGGAAGTGATGAAGTTGTTTGAAGAAAGTGAAAACTTGATCAGATCTTGGAAGCAGTAAGACTTGTTATGCCTACAATAGAAACAATATGTAATATGGAAGACAACATAAGGTACCATGGGTAGGTTTCACGATTAAGTGCTCCTAAAGGACTGAACATGGAAAGGATGTTTTGGAAAATATGGAAAGACTTTAGTGCCTGGACTGAAGACTAGATTCAACAAAAGTTGCTGATAGACACTAAAATCATTCTGTATAGAAACTGATATTTTTAGATTCAGTCTTACTAGGCTCAGTCATCTGTTCCAGTTGCTACCTCATTCACATGGGAAATGGCAGATATGTGTCGTAGAAGGCAACTTAGGGGCAGGAGCGGATGGCTGGAAATCCTCCCTTCCTGTATTACTAACCAAAAGAACAGAGCAAGAAGCCAAATGAGGAATTTTCTTTCCAAGGCTGTGTTAGCTGTTCTTGACACTACCTTGTTCATGTGGGAAATGGCAAACATGTATGAAAAAAAAAAAGAAAAAAATCTTACTGTATTGTCATAAAAACATTGAATTTGTCATATGTCTTTTTAAGAAAGGTTTTATGCATTAAGTTTTTTCAATAGGTCTTTTGCCCAAAATTTTCTGTATTGAAATGCATCTTATTAATTACATAATGAGGATCTTTGAAAAAACAAGATTTGCTCAGCGGAATTCTGCTTGACAAACAACTTTCCAGAGTGCATATGTTCTTTTATGTGGGGATATATGTATTTGGAATGGGATTATGTAGTTTCTTTGCTGAACATATTTATTTTATTTCTGTATTTGTTGCTGAGCCTTGAAGTAATTTTTTTGTTAGTTATAAGTTTGTTTCTTGTTAACAGCAAGGAGGATGGTACATTGCGGACAATGCCCACAGACCAGTTGCTTAAGACCCTGCCTGTGTTACAGTCCCAGATTGATGCTCTGCTGGATTTTGACTGCACTGCCAATGAGCTAACCAATGGTGTCATCAACTCAGGTTTCATGTTGCTTTTCCGAGATCTGATTCGCCTTTTTGCCTGTTATAATGATGGTATCATCAACCTTTTGGAGAAATACTTTGAAATGAACAAAAAACAGGTGAGATGTAGAGGCAAAACCTATTTTAACAACTAGTGATATTATGCATTGTTTCTCATTTTGTAATGTTTGATGAGGCAATGTAGTTTTCCACAAATGATAACACTTGCCCTGCTTTTTCTTTGAAATAATTTGACAGTATTACCATATCTATTACTGTCATATTCCAGGTATGTCTTGTGTGTGTACTTAAGCGAGTCTTGTAAAAGGGGTCTGTGGTTATATATGATAATACTAATGGTACCTTGATAGACTCCATAGTTTCCAAATCAATGCATTTGTATCCTTTTGTTACATCATCCTCCTCCTATTCTTGATACTCGCATCCTCCTCCTCCCCCTCCTCCTCCTATCTTCCTCCTTCCCATTATTGAATGTAAGGCATAAATTTATGATGATTAGAACAGGTATAGGTCACTCAGAATAAATATGAAATGCTGACATGAAGGATGACATTTTTGATCCACTATGAGCAAGTATTACACATGAATGTATTGTAATTCACTTGCTGTGGATATTGAGATTGTGAATAAGGTTTCTGAAGAATTAATTTAGTACCCATTTATAATTGATTTGGAACAAGTAATGTAGACATGAAGCATTGAGGGTGAACTTAGTGTATTTGTAAATAGAACAGTCACCGTCAGTATAATCTCTGTTCATTGAGCACATGTGCTTTATGATGAATATGATGCACCTTCAATAAACGTAAAAAAGTGCATACACCTTCTATGGTATTTTTTGGTGGAACTGGATACACTTTATCATATTTCAAGTGGAATTTCAGTTGATACCCCTAGTTATCCACTGACAGTGCTCAAGGATTTTCATGTTTGCCTTTTCCTATGTAGATAGCCTCTACACAAAGGTAGCTATATGGCCCAAGTTTTAGGTAACTTGTTGATATTACCAGCATAGATTGATAGTTCAGTATTGCTGAGTCATTTTGATTTTTTAGGAGATTTAACATCAGATAGTTCAGTATTGCTGAGAGTCATTTTGATTTTTTAGAAGACTTGCCATCAAGTAACAAAAGTGTTCTAGTCCGTCTTTGGGGGGAAATGTTCTGTGTCAGTCATGTTTACCTATATAGAAAAGTAGATTTTGGAAATAAACAGTACTCTTGGTAACATAAACCATATCTTTGACAGGCTAGAGATGCTTTAGATTGTTACAAGAAATTCCTTATTCGCATGGACCGTGTAGCAGAGTTTCTCAAAGTTGCTGAGGTAAGGTGTCTGTCATTGCTTAAATTTATGCCTTAGATTAAACCAGGAGTATAAACTGTTATTCAAAAGAAAAGCAGAAAAGATTTTTGAAGAAACTGCAGTGACCTAAGGCGATAACATTTCACGCTACCTTATAATTGCTTGGTAGAGATCATTTATTGCATTTTTGCTAATGTATTTTTATAGGTTATATTATTTGTCACAAATTTTTAAGTTTTTCTAACAAACAAATTGTCCTTCCATAGGCAGTTGGAATGGACAAGTCTGAAATTCCTGATCTCAAGCAGGTATGACAATAAGAAAAGATTTAGAATCAGAAGATCTTGCAATTTGATGCATTTTTTTTTATTTAGTATGTACTTTAAGGACCTTACCCAGAAAAACACAGTCATAGATTTTTTCATTATTTTTATTGAAGTTTAAGGTAGTCATTGATGTTTACAGTGAGGGACCTTGACTTGTTGATTTTTATGGGTAAGGGCCAGAATGTTGTTACTGTACAAGTGACTTGACAACCAGTTGTGAGCCATTGAATGGCTAGTAGATGAAATGCATAGAGGGAGTAGTAATTGTGTTCTGAGATGAATGTATAGATATGTATTATGAAAATTCCAGTGCTGTAGGACTTAAAAATGAAATACACTGGCACTGCATTATCAGAAGTTGCTGATGTCTGATTAATGCAGTATATTATTAAACTGTCTTATTTGGAATTTAACAGAATTATGTTCAGTATCTTTTTTCAGAATTGATAAGATCAAGGTCAGTGGCTCAGAACTGGTGTGTTATATATATGTATGTGTTATTAACCATCTCCTCTTTTGCACCTGGCCGTCTGTAGAGTGTAGGCATAGACAAAGGTGATATCCCCGACCTTACTAAGGTAGGCATTTTATTAAGTGATCATTTTGTACACAATAACTAACCTCTAGAGCTTTTGCTAATTTCCTTCAAATAATTTACTGACACATGTCAACTTTTTACTAAAGAATGGTTTTCATTCGTGTGAAAGAGGGGCATGTAGAGGTGAATGTGGGAGAGGGGCATGTAGAGAGGCACATATTTACCTGTAATATTTAGATTATGGAGACAGTGAAACAGGTTTCTTCTTATATCATTATGATCCTTCTTTTTTTTATCATGATTGTAAGAATATAATGCTATTAGATGTTTATCATAGTTTCCAAATAATTAGCTCTGGATTGGGTCCATATATGAACATAAGGAAACGGAGGGAGAAGCATTGTGATACAAAAGTACTGTATAGAGTGTGGTAACCTGGCTCTCTGACTTGTGCAAGTATTTTCATCAGATTGATTTAGATAGTGTTTTGACTCGTAATTTGTTAAGAGATATTGATAGCATGATAACACAAGCAGGAAAGTATTATTTCCAATTTAATGACAGTTATACAGGGTGGCTTGATCAGATTTATGAATTTCATTACTGCTGCTCAAAGGTAAAACAGCTAGCTTGACAATTGGTATATGGATCATAGTAGATAAGAATCAGGTAAGCTTCATGAAAACTTTAGATAGATGCATGTGGTTCGACATAACAGAGCTATTTTAGTAACTTAGGCTGTGAAATGGGTATGCAGTTGAAAAGATTGGTTAGCCTTGTAGGACTTGGTATAGGTAGCCATTGCATTCTCTTGAATATGTAGATCACAGGCCTAAAGGACTTATGAAAGCAGCCCATATGGATGTCAGAATTTTTATTTTTATAAGTTATGATTAATTGTGCTTATGTATCAGACAAAATCTGTTAGGATTAACAGTCATTATAATTCAAGTACAGTTTTGAATAACATTTTATTCTTATTGTAGCTCTTTTGAAGTCACTAAATGATTTTGTAAATATTTGCCTGTCTGCATGTACACAAATTAACATTTGTATTTGTCTGATGTTATTCCTTGGGGAGTTGTCAATTCTTTATTTGCACCTGAAACTTTTGCAACATTTTTGTTGAACTGAATTTTCTATGCTAATTTTGATTTTTCAGTAGACATAGTTTTGGATTCTTTGTAGTGAACATTATTCATATGTAGAAGTATGATTAACAAGAGTGGCAGAACATTTATTTTTTATTTTTTATTATACTTTGTCGCTGTCTCCCGCGTTTGCGAGGTAGCGCAAGGAAACAGACGAAAGAAATGGCCCCCCCCCCCCCATACACATGTATATACATACGTCCACACACGCAAATATACATACCTACACAGCTTTCCATGGTTTACCCCAGACGCTTCACATGCCTTGATTCAATCCACTGACAGCACGTCAACCCCGGTATACCACATCGTTCCAATTCACTCTATTCCTTGCCCTCCTTTCACCCTCCTGCATGTTCAGGCCCCGATCACACAAAATCTTTTTCACTCCATCTTTCCACCTCCAATTTGGTCTCCCTCTTCTCCTCGTTCCCTCCACCTCCGACACATATATCCTCTTGGTCAATCTTTCCTCACTCATTCTCTCCATGTGCCCAAACCACTTCAAAACACCCTCTTCTGTTCTCTCAACCACACTCTTTTTATTTCCACACATCTCTCTTACCCTTACGTTACTCACTCGATCAAACCACCTCACACCACACATTGTCCTCAAACATCTCATTTCCAGCACATCCATCCTCCTGCGCACAACTCTATCCATAGCCCACGCCTCTCAACCATACAACATTGTTGGAACCACTATTCCTTCAAACATACCCATTTTTGCTTTCCGAGATAATGTTCTCGACTTCCACACATTCTTCAAAGCTCCCAGAATTTTCGCCCCCTCCCCCACCCTATGATCCACTTCCGCTTCCATGGTTCCATCCGCTGCCAGATCCACTCCCAGATATCTAAAACACTTCACTTCCTCCAGTTTTTCTCCATTCAAACTCACCTCCCAATTGACTTGACCCTCAACCCTACTGTACCTAATAACCTTGCTCTTATTCACATTTACTCTTAACTTTCTTTTTCCACACACTTTACCAAACTCAGTCACCAGCTTCTGCAGTTTCTCACATGAATCAGTCACCAGCGCTGTATCATCAGCGAACAACAACTGACTCACTTCCCAAGCTCTCTCATCTCCAACAGACTTCATACTTGCACCTCTTTCCAAAACTCTTGCATTTACCTCCCTAACAACCCCATCCATAAACAAATTAAACAACCATGGAGACATCACACACCCCTGCCGCAAACCTACATTCACCGAGAACCAGTCACTCTCCTCTCTTCCTACACGTACACATGCCTTACATCCTCGATAAAAACTTTTCACTGCTTCTAACAACTTTCCTCCCCCACCATATATTCTTAATACCTTCCACAGAGCATCTCTATCAACTCTATCATATGCCTTCTCCAGATCCATAAATGCTACATACAAATCCATTTGCTTTTCTAAGTATTTCTCACATACATTCTTCAAAGCAAACACCTGATCCACACATCCTCTACCACTTCTGAAACCACACTGCTCTTCCCCAATCTGATGCTCTGTACATGCCTTCACCCTCTCAATCAATACCCTCCCATATAATTTACCAGGAATACTCAACAAACTTATACCTCTGTAATTTGAGCACTCACTCTTATCCCCTTTGCCTTTGTACAATGGCACTATGCACGCATTCCGCCAATCCTCAGGCACCTCACCATGAGTCATACATACATTAAATAACCTTACCAACCAGTCAACAATACAGTCACCCCCCTTTTTTAATAAATTCCACTGCAATACCATCCAAACCTGCTGCCTTGCCAGCTTTCATCTTACGCAAAGCTTTCACTACCTCTTCTCTGTTTACCAAATCATTTTCCCCAACCCTCTCACTTTGCACACCACCTCGACCAAAACACCCTATATCTGCCACTCTATCATCAAACACATTCAACAAACCTTCAAAATACTCACTCCATCTCCTTCTCACATCACCACTACTTGTTATCACCTCCCCATTTGCGCCCTTCACTGAAGTTCCCATTTGCTCCCTTGTCTTACGCACTTTATTTACCTCCTTCCAGAACATCTTTTTATTCTCCCTAAAATTTAATGATACTCTCTCACCCCAACTCTCATTTGCCCTTTTTTTCACCTCTTGCACCTTTCTCTTGACCTCCTGTCTCTTTCTTTTATACATCTCCCACTCAATTGCATTTTTTCCCTGCAAAAATCGTCCAAATGCCTCTCTCTTCTCTTTCACTAATACTCTTACTTCTTCATCCCACCACTCACTACCCTTTCTAATCAACCCACCTCCCACTCTTCTCATGCCACAAGCATCTTTTGCGCAATCCATCACTGATTCCCTAAATACATCCCATTCCTCCCCCACTCCCCTTACTTCCATTGTTCTCACCTTTTTCCATTCTGTACTCAGTCTCTCCTGGTACTTCCTCACACAGGTCTCCTTCCCAAGCTCACTTACTCTCACCACCCTCTTCACCCCAACATTCACTCTTCTTTTCTGAAAACCCATACAAATCTTCACCTTAGCCTCCACAAGATAATGATAAGACATCCCTCCAGTTGCACCTCTCAGCACATTAACATCCAAAAGTCTCTCTTTCGCACGCCTGTCAATTAACACGTAATCCAATAACGCTCTCTGGCCATCTCTCCTACTTACATAAGTATACTTATGTATATCTCGCTTTTTAAACCAGTGGCAGAACATACATTTGAATATTTATCTGTAACAGTAGTTGAATAGCAGTCAATAGGAATTCATACTACCAATAGACTGGCAGTGCTACTGTATCCCAACATGAAATGCTATCAAAAATCCTCATATGTTAAGTCAGGTTGAACTGTATTTACTAGGCAGATTATACAGTCTTTCAGATGCTCAGGTGACTTCATAGAAACTCTTGGTTACTGTCACTCAGCCTAGAGAAAGTTTATCCTACAATAAACAGTTACAGGTACACCACCAATATTCCGGCACTCTTAGTTCCAAAGCCTTGCTGGATTAACCATTTTACCACCAACCATGGTCACATAATAATTCATCCACACACCTCTGACCCACTAATTATACATCTCCCGTGTGTCTAAAGTATAACATGGACTTCTAGAAATTTGAATTAAACAAATATTGAATGTAAATTGAATAGATATATGAAATACATTATACACCTGCTCAGGACAGAGGTGCTTGTCAGCTATGAGTTTCGCAGATTTGTCCACATACTCAGCAGCTCCTTCGTGGTTTGCAGACTGCTTTTCTCGGCACGATTTATTCATGGAAATTCTGTGATGCTTCTCGAATGTTTGAAGTCATCCTTCACTATAGTTATCCTGTTTCATTATCATGCTGCTTGACAAGTCCATTCTATCACTCCAATGCTGTCGAAACCATTCCATCATCACTCGATCGTGCTCAGTGCTCTTACCATCTTTCATAGTTTTTCTAATCATCATTTGCTTCTTGGAATTGATGTCTGCATAGAATTTCAATATTTTCTCTGCTTCCTTATATCATAAACAGTTGACGAACCAATACTGTAAATGTCACACAGCATATGCACTGAAATACCACAGTCCATTTTTTTCAACAGTTCTACTTTATCTTGGATCAATATGGACTGGTGTTTATGTTTGACACCACGACTGATGCTCTCATATGTCTTCAAAGCCATAGCTAGGGTTAAATAAACTAACAATCTCACAGAATTGCAGTATCACCACCAACAAGTGCAGTGTAAAGAATGTAAATATGCACACCCTACACACAACACCACTGGTAAACTAGTCTGGTGGCCGTGGTAATTTCAAGTTCCCTCAAGTGATTTTATCCGGACTAAAGGAGGTACTGAACCATCATTTGCTGGAAATTTGGTGGTGTACCTTCACAATGTACCTGAACATTTGGGAGTAAGTAGAGACATTTAGGCAGGAGCATTAGGTAGAAGTAATCGGTAGGAACATCAAGAAGGAGGTTCTGCAAACACTGCAATAGAGTTGCTCTCTACCAATGGCATGTTGAGGGTGAGGCACAAAAAGCTAAGAAACATCACTGGAGTTCACTAGTTATGGAGACTATTGCCATGGCCACCCCCTTGTGTTCCAGTTGGGAACAGGCATCAGTGATATAGATATGTAGATAGAAGTGTACATTAGATTGAAAAAATTAAAGTGAAATGTATAGAGGCAAAGTATTGCAAATTTGCTGAACCAGCTCATTGAAGTAGACAAGATCATGCTGTGGAAAAGTCTATGTAGCTTTGCTGCTGCTGATAGAACCTGGTTCCAGTACATCATACTTGACAGCTAAACACTAGCATGTGGTACTACTTTATGAAAGCGGGAAAGGTTGATAGATATGAAATGTTTCCATTAGCCAGGTAATGAAAAAAGGCCTCATTTGCACAGGCATGATCTTTATCTTTTTATTATTATACTTTGTTGCTGTCTCCTGCGTTAGCGAGGTAGCACAAGCAAATAGATGAAAGAATGGCCCAACCCACCCACATTCACATGTATATACATAAACGTCCACACACACACACATATGCATACCTATACATCTCAACGTATACATATATATACACACACAGACATATACATATATACACATGTACATAATTCATACTGACTGCCCTTATTCATTCCTGTCGTCACCCCGCCACACATGAAATGACAACCTCTGCATGTGCGCGAGGTAGCGCTAGAAAAAAACAAAGGCCACATTCGTTCACACTCAGTCTCTAGCTGTCATGTATAATGCACCGAAACCACAGCTCCCTTTCCACATCCAGGCCCCACAGAACTTTCCATGGTTTACAACAGACACTTCACGTGCCCAGGTTCAATCCGTTGACAGCACGTCGACCCTGGTATACCACATCGTTCCAATTCACTCTATTCCTTGCACGCCTTTGACCCTCCTGCATGTTCAGGCCCCAATCACTCAAAATCTTTTTCACTCCATCCTTCCACCTCCAATTTGGTCTCCCACTTCTTCTCGTTCCCTCCACCTCTGACACTTATATCCTCTTTGTCAATCTTTCCTCACTCATTCTCTCCATGTGACCAAACCATTTCAAAACACCCTATTCTGCTCTTTCAACCACACTCTTTTTATTGCCATACATCTCTCTTACGCTTTGATTACTTACTCGATCAAACCACCTCACACCACATATTGTCCTCAGACATCTCATTTCCAGCAGATCCACCCTCCTCCGCACAACTCTAGCTATAGCTCACCCCTTGTAACCATATAACATTGTTGGAACCACTATTCCATCAAACATACCCATTTTTGCTTTCCAAGATAACGTTCTCAACTTCCACATATTTTTCAACGCTCCCAAAACTTTCGCCCCTCCCCCCACCCTATGATTCATTTCCATTTCCATAGTTCCATCCGCTGCCAAATCCACTCCCAGATATCTAAGACACTTCACTTCCTCCCAATTGACTTGTCCCTCAACCCTACTGTACCTAATAACCTTGCTCTTATTGACATTTACTCTCAGCTTTCTTCTTTCACACACTTTACCAAACTCAGTTTTCAGCTTCTGCAGTTTCTCACTCAAATCTGCCACCAGCACTGTATCATCAGCGAACAACAACTGACTCACTTCCCAAGCTCTCTCATTGACAACAGACTGCATACTTGCCCCTCCTTCCAAAACTTGCATTCACCTCCCTAACAACCCCATCCATAAACAAATTAAACAACCATGGAGACATCAAACACCCCTGCCACAAACCTACATTCACTGAGAATCAATCACTTTCCTCTCTTCCTACACGTACACATGCCTTACATCCTTGATAAAAACTTTTCACTGCTTCTAACAACTTGCCTCCCACACCATATATTCTTGATACCTTCCACAGAGCATCTCTATCAACTCTATCATATGCCTTCTCCAGATCCATAAATGCTACATACAAATCCATTTGCCTTTCTAAGTATTCCTCACATACATTCTTCAAAGCAAACACCTGATCCACACATCCTCTACCACTTCTGAAACCACACTGCTCTTCCCCAATCTGATGCTCTGTACATGGTTTCACCTTCTCAATCAAAACCCTCCTATATAATTTACCAGGAATACTCAACAAACTTATACCTCTGTAATTTGAGCACTCACCTTTATCCCCTTTGCCTTTGTACAATGGCACAATGCAAGCATTCTGCCAATCCTCCGGCACCTCACTATGAGTCATACATACATTAAATAACTTTACCAACCAGTCAACAATACAGTCACCTTTTTCGATAAATTCCACTGCAATACCATCCAAACCTGCTGCCTTGCCGGCTTTCATCTTCCGCAAAGCTTTTACTACCTCTTCTATGTTTACCAAATTATTCTCCCTAACCCTCTTACTTTGCAAACCACCTCGACCAAAACACCTTATGTCTGCCAATCTATCATCAAACACATTCAACAAACCTTCAAAATACTCACTCCATCTCCTTCTCACATCACCGCTACTTGTCATCAACTCCCCATTAGCCCCCTTCACTGAAGTTCCCATTTGTTCCCTTGTCTTATGCACCTTATTTACCTCCTTCCAAAACATCTTTTTATTCTCCCTAAAATTTAATGATGCTCTCTCACCCCAACTCTCATTTGCCCTCTTTTTCACCTCCTGCACTTTTCTCTTGACCTCCTGCCTCTTTCTTTTATACATCTCCCACTCATTTGCATTTTTTCCCTGCAAAAATCATCCAAATGCCTCTCTTTCTCTTCTTTCACTAATAATCTTACTTCTTCATCCCACCACTCTACCCTTTCTAATCTGCCCATCTCCCACGCTTCTCATGCCACATGCATCTTTTGCGCAAGGCATCACTGCTTCCCTAAATACATCCCATTCCTCCCCCACTCCCCTTACATCCTTTGTTCTGACGTTTTTCCATTCAGTACTCAGTCTCTCCTGGTACTTCCTCACACAAGTCTACTTCCCAAGCTCACTTATTCTCACCACTCTCTTCACCCCAACATTCTCTCTTGTTTTCTGAAAACCCATACAAATCTTCACTTTTGCCTCCACAAGATAATGATCAGACATCCCTCCAGCTGCACCTCTCAGCACATTAACATCCAAAAGTCTCTCTTTTGCACGCCTATCAATTAACATGTAATCCAATAATGCACTCTGGCCATCTCTCCTACTTACATACGTATACTTATGTATATCTCTCTTTTTAAACCAGGTATTCCCAATCACCAGTCCTTTTTCAGCACATAAATCTACAAGCTCTTCACCATTTCCATTTACACCTCTGAACACCCCATGTACACCAATTATTCCCTCAACTGCCACAATACCCACCTTTGCATTCAAATCACCCATCACTATAACCCGGTCTCGTGCATCAAAACTACTAACACGCTCACTCAACTGCTCCCAAAACACTTGCCTCTCATGATCTTTCTTCTTGTACCCAGGTGCATATGCACCAATAATCGCCCATCTCTCTCCATCCACTTTCAGTTTTATCCATATCAATCTAGAGTTTACTTTCTTACACTCTATCATATACTCCCGCCACTCCTGTTTCAGGAGTAGTGCTACTCCTTCCCTTGCTCTTGTCCTCTCACTAACCCCTGACTTTACTCCCAAGACATTTCCAAACCACTCTTCCCCTTTACCCTTGAGCTTCATTTCACTCAGAGCCAAAACATCCAGGTTCCTTTCCTCAAACATACTACCTATCTCTCCTTTTTTCTCATCTTGGTTACATCCACACACATTTAGACACCCCAGTCTGAGCCTTCGAGGAGGATGAGCACTCCCTGCGTGACTCCTTCTTCTGTTTCCCCTTTTAGAAAGTTAAAATACAATGAGGGGAGGGTTTCTTAACACACACACACACACACACACACCCGCGCGCTCCCATCCCCTTTGGTCGCCTTCTACAACACATGAGGAATGTGTGGGAAGTATTCTTTCTCCCCTATCCCCAGGGATGATCCATCTGTCATAAATAAGGGATGGTCAGATAATGGACTGAGAGCAACATCCAGCTCACCTAAGAAATTTCATATGGCCTGGGAGTGCTTGGCAGTATTATTAGCTAAGTGTGGGGCTTTGATTTTTTTTTTTAAAGCTCCAGTCATGGACAAAAGTCCACATCAATGCTGGGCCTTAATTGAAATATAGAGAAAATTATATAATGGAAAAAGAAAAGACAAGGGAAAGTATTTACGAATTTTGGAGAAAGGGAAAACCTCTCTTTTGAAATGTGCCAGGTCATGGTTATTGGGAGAGACATGAGAAGATAGAGAGTTCGAAAGCTTCAACATGTAGGGAAAGAAGTAGGTATCAAAACAGCCCACCCTTGAGTTGCTGAAGGCTACACTGTAATCAAGTGACACAACAACTTGCCAAGTATTGTGTGGTCTAGCTAATGGTGTGGGCACACAAACAGCCATCTCTCAGGAGCTAAAACTATAGTAGTATCTATAGAAGAGGGAAAGTGAACCAGCATTGCAGCTTAGAGCAAGAGGGTCAAGTTTGCAAGTTCGCTTGGGACAGTTTATAAGTTCGACCACTTTCAACTCTGTCAAGTACGGATGCAGAGCTAGAACCACCCCAAATGTGAGAGCAGTACTCTATAGAAAAACAAATCAGTCCCTCTTATATATGGAGCAATTGTTCAGAATGAATAAGTTTTGACATCTAAAAAGGACACTCAGTTTCTTAGAGGCAGACATAGCTATTCCTGTGATATTGGATTTCCAAGAAAAAATAAGTGGACGTTATATTGATACCAAGTATATTCAAGTATGGGGATAGGGAGAAAGAATATTTCCCATGCATTCCCCCCATGTTGTTAAAAGTAACAAAAGGGGACGGGAGTGAAGAGGGCTAGAAACCCTTCCCTCCTTGTATTTTAACTTTCTAAAAGGAGAAACAGAAGAAGGAGTCATGTGGGGAGTGCTCATTCTCCTCGAAGGCTCAGATTGGGTTGTCTAAATGTGTGTGAATGTAACCAAGATGAGAAAAAAGGAGAGATAAGTAGTATGTTTGAGGAAAGGAACCTGGATGTTTTGGCTCTGAGTGAAAAGAAACTAAAGGGTAAAGGGGAAGGGTGGTTTAGGAATGTCTTGGGAGTAAAGTCAAGGGTTGGTGAGAGGACAAGAGCAAAGGAAGGAGTAGCACTATTCCTGAAGCAGGAGTTGTGGGAGTATGTGATAGAGTGTAAGAAGGTAAACTCTAGATTGATATGGGTAAAACTGAAAGTGGATGGAGAGAGATGGGTGATTGTTGGTGCCTATTCACCTGGGCATGAGAAGAAAGATCATGAGAGGCAAATGTTTTGGGAGCAGCTGAGTGAGCGTGTTAGTAGTTTTGATGCACGAGACCAGGTTATAGTGATGGGTGATTTGAATGCAAAGGTGAGTAATGTGGCGGTTGAGGGTATAATTGGTGTACATGGGGTGTTCAGTGTTGCTAATGGAAATGGTGAAGAGCTTGTAGATTTGTGTTGAAAAAGAGGTGGTGATTGGGAATACCTTGTTCAAAAAGAGAGATATACATATACATACGTATGTAAGTAGAAGAGATGGCCGTAGAACATTATTGGATTACGTGTTAATTGATGGGCGGATGAAAGAGAGACTTTTTGATGTTAATGTGCTCAGAGGGGCAACTGGTTGTCTGATCATTATCTTGAGGAGGCAAAGGTAAAGATTTGTAGAGGTTTTCAGAAAAGAAGGGAGAATGTTGGGGTGAAGAGAGTGGTGAGAGTAAGTGAGCTTAGAAAGGAGACTTGTGTGAGGAAGTATCAGGAGAGATTGGGTGCAGAATGGGAAAAGGTGACAGCAAGTGACATAAGGGGAATGGGGAAGGAATGGGATGTATTTAGGGAAGCAGTGATGGCTTGTGCAAAAGATGCCCGTGGCATGAGAAAATTGGGAAGTTGGCAGATTTGAAAGGGTAGTGAATGGTGGAATGAAAAAGTAAGATTGTTAGTGGAAGAGAAGAGAGAGGCATTTAGAAAATTTTTGCAGGGAAACAATGCAAATGACTGGGAGATGTGTAATAGAAAGATACAGGAGGTCAAGAGAAAGGTGCAAGAGTTGAGAAAGAGGGTAAATGAGAGTTGGGGTGAGAGAGTATGTTTAATTTTTAGGGAGAATAAAAAGACGTTTTGGAAGGTGGTAAATAGAGTGCGTAAGACAAGAGAGCAGATGGGAACATCGGTGAAGGGGGTTATTGAGAAGGTAATGACAGGTAGTGGTGAAGTGAGATGGAGTGAGTATTTTAAAGGTTTATTGAATGTTTTTGATGATAAGAGTGGCAGATATAGGGTGTTTTGGTCAAGGTGGTGTGTGAATGATAGGGTCAGGGAGAATGTTTTGGTAAACAGAGAAGAGGTAGTGAAAGCTTTGCTGAAGAGGAAAGCTGGCAAGGCGACGGGTTTGGACGGTATTGAAGTGGAATTTATTAAAGAAGGGGGGGACTGTGTTTTTAACTAGTTGGTGAGGATATTCGTTGTATGTATGGTTCATGGTGAAGTGCCTGAGGTTTGAAGGAATGCATGCATAGTGCCATTGTACAAAGGCAAAGGGGATAAAGGTGAGTGATCAAATTACAGAGGTATAGGTTTGTTGAGTATTCCAGGGACAGGGAAGTTTATGAGAGGGTATTGATTGAGAGGGTGAAGGCATGCACAGAGCATCAGATTGGGGAAGAGCAGTGTGGTTTCAGAAGTGGTAGAGGATGTGTGGATCAGGTGTTTGCTTTGAAGAATGTATGAGAAAAATAATTGAAAAAAGCAGATGTATTTGTATGTAGCATTTATGGATTTGGAGAAGGCATATGATAAGGGTTGATAGAGATGCTCTGTGGAAGGTATTAAGAATATATGGTGTGGAAGGTAAGTTGCTAGAAGCAGTGAAAAGTTTGTGTCGAGGGTGTAAAGCGTGTGTTCATGTAGGAAGAGAGGAAAGTGATTGGTTCTCAGTGAATGTTGGTTTGCGGCAGGGGTGCGTGATGTCTCCATGGTTGTTTAATTTGTTTATGGATGGTGTTGTTAGGGAGGTGAATGCAAGAGTTTTGGAAAGAGAGGCAAGTATGCAGTCTATTGTGGATGAGAGAGCTTGGGAAGTGAGTCAGTTGTTGTTCACTGATGATACAGTGCGGGTGGCTGATTCATGTGAGAAACTGCAGAAGTTGGTGACTGAGTTTGGTAAAGTGTGTGAAAGAAGAAAGCTGACAGTAAATGTGAATAAGAGTAAGGTTATTAGGTACAGTAGGGTTGAGGGACAAGTCAATTGGGAGGTAAGTTTGAATGGAGAAAAGCTGGAGGAAGTGAAGTGCTTTAGATATCTGGGAGTGGATTTGGCAGCGGATGGAACCATGGAAGCTGAAGTGAATCATAGGGTGGGGGAGTGGGCAAAAGTTCTGGTAGTGTTGAAAAATGTGTGGAAGGCAAGAATGTTATCTTGGAAAGCAAAAATGGGTATGTTTGAAGGAATAGTAGTTCCAACAGTGTTATATGGTTGCAAGGCATGGGCTATAGATAGAGTTGTGTGGAGGAGGGTGGATGTGCTAGAAATGAGATGTTTGAGGAGAAAACGTGGTGTAAGGTGGTTTGATCGAGTAAGTAATGAAAGGGTAAGAGAGATGTGTGGTAATATAAAGAGTGTGGTTGAGAGAGCAGAAGAGGGTGTTTTGAAATGGTTTGGTCACATGGAAAGAATGAGTGAGGAAAGTTTGACCAAGATGATATATGTGTCAGAGATGGAGGGAACAAGGAGAAGTGGGAGACCAAATTGGAGGTGGAAAGATGGAGTGAAAAAGATTTTGAGGGATCGGGTCCTGAAGATGCAGCTTTCTTGATGAAGATGATCATTGTGCACTAGGAATTATTCTTCAAAATTAATGTTTATTCTGAAGGCACACAAAAGTAGTTTAGGCATCAGCACAGTAATTACTAAATGACGCAAACCATATACAGATGGGGAGTTTGCAAAAAGAGAGTCAAGTAAGTGCAGCAGAAATTTTGTGCCCTAAAGAAACAATTATGTATTGTTTTTTATATTTATTTATTATACTTAATCACCATCTCCCGCGTTAGCGAGGTAGCGCAAGGAAACAAACAAAAGAATGGCCCAACCCTCCCACGTACATATTTATATACATAAACGCTCAAACACCCACATATACATACCTATATATTTCAATGTAGACATACATATGCGTACACAGAAATGTACATATATACACATGTACTTATTCATACTTGCTACCTTTATCCATTCACGTCATCTCCCCACCACACATGAAATAGCAGAACAATATAATATTGTTGGAACCACAATTCCTTCAAACATACCCACTTTTGCTTTCCGAGATAACATTCTTGCCTCCCATACATTCTTCAATGCTCCCAGCACCTTTACCTCCTCCCCCACTCTCTGACTCCCTTCCGCTTCCATGGTTCCATCTGCTGCTGAATCCACTCCCAGATATCTAAAACACTTCACTTCCTTCAGTTTTTCTCCATTCAAATGTACTTGCTATTTAACTTGTCCCTCAACCCTACTGAACCTAATAACCTTGCTGTTATTCATATTTACTCTCGACTTTCTTCTTTCACACCTTTTACCAAACTCGGTCATCAACTTCTGCAGTTTCCCTCCCGAATCAGCCACCAACGCTGTATCATCAGTGAACAACAACTGACTTACTTTCCAAGCCCTCTCCAGTTATTCATATTTATTTTATTATACTTGATCACCACTTCCCACATCACCGAGGTAGTGCCAGGAAACTGACGAAGAATAGCCCATCCCCTCATATACACATATTTGTACATAAACGCCCATACAAGCACATGTACATACATATACGTATCAACATATACTCAGATAAATTCATATACATACACAAACATATACACACACACGTGTTTATTCATACTTGCTTGCCTTCATCCATTCCTGATGCTACCCTGCTTCAGTGGGGTAGCACCAGGAAAACAGACATAGAATGCCACATTCATTCACACTTAGTCACTAGCTGTTATTTTTTTAAAATTAGTCTTTCACAGGAAACGGTTACTTGGAGGATTGATTATATAGCAAACAATGTAAAGAAACAAACAATAGCCACACTGAATAAATGTGAGTCTTATTCTAGGCATTGAGGATATATGTCTTCTCTAGTACTTACATGTGTGAATAGTTACTTTTGAAAATGAACACTGTGAAACATAAAGGGCAAAGTGTGCACCAAACAAACACACTGCATATTGTCTCTTCAACAATGAAAGTAGATTTTGATGAAGTTCTCAAGACATGTCAATGCCTTACATCATCTTAATAACCCTAAAGACCCAAAGTTTCTGTTAGCAGTGTGTAGTAGGTACAGCTATGTATTTTTGAACCACTTTTTGGTTAGATGCTACATGATTACAACATGAGTTTTTTTTATAAATATAACTGAAATTCCTTTAAGTTCTAAGCAGATACTGTTCATTCAGCCACAAGTGGATTAGGAAGTCACACACACACACACACACACACACACACACACACACACACAGGCCTACCTTAAGGCTAAAATATTTAAAAAATGACCCTATTGCAAAAGAATTTTGCCACCCCAATGGATAATGTGCTGAAACCAGAGTCTGTCATCTACAGCCAGCATACTATTTCATGATTATACCCTGGTTGATCCCAATGATAGCAAGTAGTCCCCGGTACACCATATCAGTCCAGTTCATTATGTACCATATATTCCTTAAATCTAGTATCCCAGCACCTTATTCCCATCATTTTACTTCCATGGTCTCCCCTGATGAACTTCAGATTGGTGTTTTTGTAAAATGCAAATTAGGGGCAAGGAACAGTGTATTCGAGTAAGATATGCAGTAAGAGCTAGCACAGTGTCTCATAAGTAGGTATTACCCCCTACCTCCCACCACTTAATACATGATGATCCTTTCAGTCAGTCAATCTTTTCCCATCATCTCCATACATCCAGACCATTTCAGCAGACCTTGGTTTGTTCTCTCAGTCAGATTGCACTTACTGTCACACCTGTCTCAACACTGGTATTCTTTACATGATCAGCTTGCCTCTCACCATTATTTGCCTCGAGTTGCTCATTGCCAACACTTTCACCATGTTTTGTTCTTTTGAATACAAAGTTTAAGCCTCACATCCACACAGCACTGTTGGAATTCCTATACCTTCAGCCATACTCATCTTTTTACTAATAGTCAAAGGGTTAGAATAATTGTAAGAAAATGTAGATCATCATCATTCTTACTTATATTTTATTCTGCACAGCTCAAGGGGGATGATCCCCAATACACTCCTGAAGATTGTATGACAGATGAAGGTACACTGAAAATAGGTAAACCATGAATGAGGTGGACAGAAGTAGTTAGTGAAATTGTGAGGGTTAGAGATATTTAAGATGTTGATACCACAGGAATTGTTTTTGTTCATGTTTTGAGTATTTGTTTTGTAGTGGAGCTATGAATGGTGATTAGCCTCAGTTGACAAGTTAATTCTGCATGGGAAATGAAAAATGAAATGCTTGCATAAACTTGAAAGACTGCGATAACTTACTGTGCTGGACACAAGTTGAAGACGTACAAGTGAAATGAATAAATGCACCTTCATGCTTTTGATATATCCTGTGCAAATGGGAATGGAGTTGAAAAAACATTGAATAATGCTGATAAATGTAAATGGGAGCATTTTATTCTGAGCCAGCTTTAATGTAGCAGGTAATGGTAATAGTATTTGTATTATTTTGTGAGATGTAATAGAGAAATTAGGGGACTAAAGGATTTGATTACACATACATTCTTGCCTTAAGAACCCTTTCCCTGGAGTTGCCACAGTACACAGGAAACTAGCCGCATCTACCTGATAGGACCACAGCTCAAGAAGTGTGGTGATAGTGTGTGCTTGTCTGTGTGAAGCAAGTGCAGGACTGTTAAGGAATAGGCTTTTAGTGTCTTCAGAATTGAAGTTGCATCTTGGGCTTGTAGGGTCCTTTGAATCTGTGTTAGTGTTGTTTTAGAGATGAGTGGAAAAGAGCTGTTTGAGAGGAGCATGTGGTATGAGTAGATGGAATGAAGATAGAAACAGGGTGCATTAAAGATTTGATATGGCAGGGAATGCAAAGGGAATGAATTATGGAGTGGTAGAGTGGGTGAAACATAATACTGTGAGGTGGCTAGGGCATGTGCAATGAATGCAAATATGGGGAGATAACAAGGAGGGTGTATGATAGTATGATTAAAGGGATTGGTCTGAGAGGCAGACCACGTTTGACATGGGGAAATATAGTGGAAGAGTACTGGAGGGAGAGAAATGATGGAAAAATGTGTGGAATGGTGTATGCAAGGGAGACGTGTAAATACAGGGATAAGAGGAAGCTCTCTGGCTATGGCCACCTTCTTGATGATATTTTCTGGAGGGAATGGGTACCAGATATAAGTAGATGGATAGACTGAGATGAATGGTGTCCGAAACACACACAAAATATCACTTCTACATGGAGTGTCGTTCATGTGGGTATATTTCTGGTAGGGTTGAATGTGACTGAGTTTTTACAATGGTGTGTTCAGTGTTTGTCATTACCTCTGGTAAACAGAGAAGAGGTAGTAAAAGCCTTGCGGAAGATGAAAGCCGGCAAGGCAGCAGGTTTGGATGGTATTGCAGTGGAATTTATTAAAAAAGGGGGTGACTGTATTATTGACTGGTTGGTAAGGTTATTTAATGTATGTATGACTCATGGTGAGGTGCCTGAGGATTGGCAGAATGCTTGCATAGTGCCATTGTACAAAGGCAAAGGGGATAAGAGTGAGTGCTCAAATTACAGAGGTATAAGTTTGTTGAGTATTCCTGGTAAATTATATGGGAGGGTATTGATTGAGAGGGTGAAGGCATGTACAGAGCATCAGATTGGGGAAGAGCAGTGTGGTTTCAGAAGTGGTAGAGGATGTGTGGATCAGGTGTTTGCTTTGAAGAATGTATGTGAGAAATACTTAGAAAAGCAAATGGATTTGTATGTAGCATTTATGGATCTGGAGAAGGCATATGATAGAGTTGATAGAGATGCTCTGTGGAAGGTATTAAGAATATATGGTGTGGGAGGCAAGTTGTTAGAAGCAGTGAAAAGTTTTTATCGAGGATGTAAGGCACGTGTACGTGTAGGAAGAGAGGAAAGTGATTGGTTCTCAGTGAATGTAGGTTTGCGGCAGGGGTGTGTGATGTCTCCATGGTTGTTTAATTTGTTTATGGATGGGGTTGTTAGGGAGGTAAATGCAAGAGTTTTGGAAAGAGGGGCAAGTATGAAGTCTGTTGGGGATGAGAGAGCTTGGGAAGTGAGTCAGTTGTTGTTCGCTGATGATACAGCGCTGGTGACTGATTCATGTGAGAAACTGCAGAAGCTGGTGACTGAGTTTGGTAAAGTGTGTGAAAGAAGAAAGTTAAGAGTAAATGTGAATAAGAGTAAGGTTATTAGGTACAGTAGGGTTGAGGGTCAAGTCAATTGGGAGGTAAGTTTGAATGGAGCAAAACTGGAGGAAGTAAAGTGTTTTAGATATCTGGGAGTGGATCTGGCAGTGGATGGAACCATGGAAGCGGAAGTGGATCATAGGGTGGGGGAGGGGGTGAAAATCCTGGGAGCCTTGAAGAATGTGTGGAAGTCGAGAACATTATCTCGGAAAGCAAAAATGGGTATGTTTGAAGGAATAGTGGTTCCAACAATGTTGTATGGTTGCGAGGCGTGGGCTATGGATAGAGTTGTGCGCAGGAGGATGGATGTGCTGGAAATGAGATGTTTGAGGACAATGTGTGGTGTGAGGTGGTTTGATCGAATAAGTAACGTAAGGGTAAGAGAGATGTGTGGAAATAAAAAGAGCGAGGTTGAGAGAGCAGAAGAGGGTGTTTTGAAATGGTTTGGGCACATGGAGAGAATGAGTGAGGAAAGATTGACCAAGAGGATATATGTGTCGGAGGTGGAGGGAACGAGGAGAAGTGGGAGACCAAATGGAGGTGGAAAGATGGAGTGAAAAAGATTTTGTGTGATCGGGGCCTGAACATGCAGGAGGGTGAAAGGAGGGCAAGGAATAGAGTGAATTGGATCGATGTGGTATACCGGGGTTGACGTGCTGTCAGTGGATTGAATCAAGGCATGTGAAGCGTCTGGGGTAAACCATGGAAAGCTGTGTAGGTATGTATATTTGCGTGTGTGGACGTATGTATATACATGTGTATGTTGGTGGGTTGGGCCATTTCTTTCGTCTGTTTCCATGTGCTACCTCGCAAACGCGGGAGACAGCGACAAAGCAAAAAAAAAAAAAAAACATTTTTAAGGAGAGGTGACTGCTAAAGTGTGAAGCAGGGGTACCTTTTTTGTTTTTTAGGTGGGGGTTGGTTATGTAGTTTGATTGGGAGGGTTTATTAATTATAAGAAAATTGGATGTCAGGCATAGTGAATTAAGAGTATGATGGAAGTATTGTTGATGTATGTAAGTGTCAGGAACTTGTGGTTGATAGACAGTTAGTGATTGTTCTGAGGGCCTTGTTTGTTGTATTAAGTTTAGAGGAGATAGTGCAGAAAGGAAATAAGGTTTATGATTTCGCATTGATTTGGTCCAGCAGAAAAAATGGAAATAAATATAGAGAGTAATGTAGAGAAGATAAGCTTTTGGGGTGGAAATGTGCAGTATCTTAAGGTATGTAAAGATGAGTGAAGGAGAGGTATGCTGTTGGATTTAAGATGGACACTGTCTTTGTTGACATGTAGAAAGTAAGTTTTGATTAGGCAATTTACTACAGATATCAGAAACAGGTGTCATCATTGAATTTCAGGTCAGGAGATATTAGCATAGGAAGTAATGACAAGGAAATAGTGGTATATTAGTTATAAAAGAGAGAGATGATATGGTAATAAGAGAATGGCAGTGCCAATACTGTAGAAATTGTTACTAAGGATCTCATGAGTTGGATGAAAAAGCAACTTGTGAGGTAGTTGTAATGAATGTAAAAAAGTTGGGGATGAATGTGAAACAGATTTCTGTGAAAGTAATGTGATTTGGTGATTATTTATGCGTATATGCAGGGTACACCTTTAAGATGCTCAAGGTTGTCAGTAACAATTGTTTGCTGATAGAATAAGATTGGTTGAAATTTCATGTTCATAATTTTAGATGAACATTTGAGTAGTAATAATTCAAAAGTAATTGCTGGAAAAACTACTTTGCTTCCTGAAAACTGCAACAAATTCTGAAACTCGAAGGACCTTCACTGGCATTGCTCTAGAATTGGGCTTACCGGGTGGACCTTAGAAGGCCTCCTGAGATCTCATTATTTTTTTGTATACCAAAATTTTTCTGTTGATATAAACTTTCTGATGACCCTGAGTATTTTGACTGCATGTGCATGTAATATTCTTGTCAGTAGTAATGCATGATATACTGATATTGGCCTTTGCTTGTCTTTTTGAGTAATCACTTTTATTTATATTACAACAAGATCGAGTTTGTTAAGCATTTAAGAGGTATGCATGCCAGAAACCTCCATATTTGTGAAATCAGTTAACATATCACTGGCTTATATCAGCTTTAAAATACCACCAGCATATTTTAAGGAGGATTCAAGGAATTAGTTATAGTTTTGTAATGAACATAACCCTTTTTGCTTTGTCTAATTGAAGTTTGACTTCCAACTGCTTGTATTCCTGTTTTTTGGTGCATGATCTACACCAGGCCTACAGAAACGACTCGGGGTCACACACGGCCTCGGTGAGTTGTTTGGATACTTGTGTATTCTGGTCTATGCTTAACTTATTTCATCTTATATATTTTTATTTAGATTTACAGATTTTTAAAAAAAGTTCCTCCTGTAGGTTTGCAACAAAGAAATATATTCTGATCTTAACATTTCATTTTGATTATAATTATTTTTTGTTGAGATTTATTGTATTTATTTGAAGATTAAAGAGATAGGCATTGTGATTTCCTTGAATTAGAGAATATGGAAATTTACCAGAATTTGCACATTTTGTAATGTTATGGTCTGTGTTTACATTTTTGTTGTAATAATAGAATAGTTCATCATGAATTTTCTGCTGCAGGCTCCCAGCAGTCTCCTTGATGCCTTAGAAGCTCATCTTGCCTCTCTGGAGGGCAAAAAACCACCTACCTCCTCTGCTTCTACCAATGCAAGGTATGTTTTGTTGCACTGAAGTATATTCCATAAGATATATATATATTATATATATATATATATATATATATATATATATATATATATATATATATATATATATATATATATATGTATATATATTTTTTTTTTTTTAGAAATACTTGTTAAAAAGTACTTTTTAGTAAACCACAGAAGAGAATGTGGATGTACTGCCTGAATTATTCTTAATGCTTGAGGTATATTTTGATGTTGTTCCCTTCTGTAAATCCAGGTTATATGTATGATATTTAAAATATGATAACTGATAGTTGAGGACAATTGTAAACCAAGTGCAGTATTTCATATTTTATAATTTTATGAATTACTTTTACAAAGTATTCATAAATACAGGACCTGGTTTGAATTGTCAGTGGAGGACATATATGTTGAATGTTTAGTCTGTGCTAGTCTCCTCTGTTTATACCATAGGTTATAATCTTAGAAAAGGTTGGTATAAGTGAATAATGATTATGATTTTTTTTCTATACTTGATCGCCATTTCCTGCCTCAACGAGGCAGTGTCAGGAACAAATGAAGAAACACAACATCTACTCTCATCCATTACCTAGCTGTTAACTGTCATGAGTAATGCACCAAAACCATAGCACCCTTTTGAGAACCAGGATCTCTAGACCTTTTCATGGTTTACCCCTGATGCTTCACATGCCTTGGTTCTCATTAACTTTATATCAGCTTTAAGATACCACCATCATATTTTAAGGAATTGGTAATTATTTATTTATTTATTTATTTTGCTTTGTCGCTGTCTCCCGCATTAGCAAGGTAGCGCAAGGAAATAGACGAAAGAATGGTCCAACCCACCCACATACACATGTATATACATACACGTCCACACACGCAAATATACATACCTATACATCTCAATGTATACATGTATATACACACACAGACATATGCATATAAACACATGTTCATGATTCATACTGTCTGCCTTTATTCATTCCCATCGCCACCTTGCCACACATGGAATAACGACCCCCTCCCCCCTCATGTGAGCGAGGTAGCGCTAGGAAAAGACAATAAAGGCCCCATTCGTTCCCACTCAGTCTCTAGCTGTCATGCAATAATGCCCGAAACCACAGCTCCCTTTCCACATCCAGACCCCACAGAACTTTCCGTGGTTTACCCCAGACGCTTCACATGCCCTGGTTCAATCCATTGACAGCAATGGTTGTGAGGCATGGGCTATGGATAGAGTTGTCTGCAGGAGGGTGGATGTGCTGGAAATGAGATGTTTGAGGACAATATGTGGTGTGAGGTGGTTTGATCGAGTAAGTAATAATAGGGTAAGAGAGATGTGTGGTAATGAAAAGAGTGTGGTTGAGAGAGCAGAAGAGGGTGTTTTGAAATGGTTTGGTCACATGGAGAGAATGAGTGAGGAAAGATTGACCAAGAGGATATATGTGTCAGAGGTGGAGGGAACGATTAGAAGTGGGAGACCAAATTGGTGGTGGAAAGGTGGAGTGAAAAAGATTTTGAGCAATCGGGGCCTAAACATGCAGGAGGGTGAAAGGCATGCAAGGAATAGAGTGAATTGGAACGATGTAGTATACCGGGGTCGACGTGCTGTCAATGGATTGGTAATTGTGATCATAATAATTATTATCATAATGCTAATTGGTTTATTGAACTTTTTTTTCATGTCTCCATAGTAGAAGAGGTACTCATTTCCCAGCCATCACCTAGGTTCCCCATTTGACAAAACCTCAGTGCTCTTAAACTTTCATAAATACACCAATAGGAGTTGTACATGAAGATGATGTAGGTAATATAGCTTGAACATTATAAATGAGCATATTGTGCAAAATAAACATGGGGTAGGAAGTTGATAGCTAGGCTTGTGGACCTCCCTCCTGCCCAAACATTTAGAGTGAAACATTCATTTTCTGGTTTTCTGAAAATAAGAAAAACATTCAAAACTTGTCATAATTTTTTTTTTTTCTTAGTAAGGTAGCCTCAGTAACATATCGACATTTATCTTATTTGCACACATACACTCTTTGTCAGGTATTGATGCACCATAACCCTAGCTGTTCATACACAGCCAAGTTTTAGAGACAAGCCTCAGAGACTCATTGATGATTAACCTTGACTGCTTCATATGCGCAGGATTAGCCTATTGATAGCATGTTTCCTTCCCTTCTTCCTTATCATATCAGTCCAGTAAATTTTGAAAATGCTTGCCTTTCACCCTCTGAAAGTTCATGCCCTGATATGCTAAAGCCTCCTTCACTCCATCTTTCATTCTCCTTTTTGGGCATCCCTTCCCCCAACCTTCCTTTAAATCTTATATTTAGATCATTTTTGTCTTTCGTAGCTCTTCCTTTCCATTTGTGTGAAACATTTCTGCACTCCTTGATCAGCCTTCTCACTCACCCTGTGTTTGTAATCCCACTCTTCATTTGCACTACCATTTCTTACATTAACAGCATGTCTCTCACAATGTGTTGTTCTTAGGCATTCCATTTTCTCTACGCTTACCATCTGGGTTCAAGACTTGCCTCCAGACTACATTGTTAAGAATATTTTACCTTCAGACAGACTAGGCTTTTTGCTACCAGGCACTGACCCCTTCTTCCAAAGTGTCCTCAAAGCACCCATGACCCTAGCTAGCTCCCCTCCTCCAAAGTGTTCTCAGTTCACTTCTCCCACCCTGTGACTAACTTCACCTCCCATGCTTCCATCTGTTGCGAGGTACCTAAAGCACATCCTCTTGGTCGTCCCCATTTAGACTTGTATTCAAACCATCCAGTCTCACTTCTCTGCTACATCACATTTTCTTACTTTTGTGTATGTTTACTCTCAACTTTCTTCTCTAACACACTTCTAAACTCTGTCAACAGCTTTTTCAGTTTCTTTTGAGACCATGTCACCAATAGCAACTGATTAACATCCCATGCTCCTACCTCTACCCCTAGAACACAGCAGACAGACCCTGTGCATTATGACCATTGCTTTCACCTCCCCATCACATCCATAAACAGATAGATTGGCCAGATGACATCACAAATCCTTGACACAGACCCAATTTCACTTAGAACCATTCTCCTTCCTTCCTTCCTTGCACAAATGCCATGCTCTTTTTGAAAAAAAAAAACTATTTGGATTTGGTAACTTGTACCCCATACATTTATAGTGCCTTCCACAAGGCCTATTTGTCAGTACTGTCATAGGCTTTCTCCAGAGCTATGAATGCCAGATACAATTGGCTCTTGCTCCAATATTTCTATTACAATTTCTTGAAAGCAAGCACATGGTTCATAGAGCATCAATATCTCTTGATAAAGGATGCCACTACCATCTTTGTCATTGCTCTCCCACACCTTACCAAGCTTACTTAGAAGACTTAAAAGCTCTGTAAATTGAGCATAAACTCTTGTACCATTTTGTCTTTACATAGGGGTGCTGTAGCTGTCTTATGCCAATCCACAGGCAACTTCACCTTGGGCTGTACAAATGTTGAATAGCCTGACTAATCAATAAAGCATATGAAAACAATGTGATGAATATAGATATAAATGAGAGCAGCACCAGCTGGGCTTAACCAACTTGGTTACATTGGAGGATTGCAATTTAGCTGTGACTTAATTCATTTGTTTATAAATCTTGGCTCTTGTTGTTTCCCATTATTGTTTTTTCATCTATCATTCTGATGATGAAAGTAGCTTAACAGGCTTTTCATGTTTTTTTCAGTATCTTTTATATGCTTAGATATTTATTCACGTGTTCTTTTCAGTGGGAGATAAGTTAGATACAAATAAATAAAAAGAAGGCAGCAGCCAGGTTGCAAGAATTTCCTTTGCAGGAAGGGAAGCCTGTCATTTGGATCCAGCCTTCCTTATTTTTTTTTTTTAAGTATTCACCATGTTATATTCATGTTTGCAATAATATTTGTGATTTGACAAGCTTTTTATATTTCATCCATAATTTTCAAATAAGTGTAAATTAAATGGCAATTTTTTTCAAACTTGTAGATAGGAGGGAGGCCCACCACCTTGCTGTTGCCTTCATCGTGTGTCCGTTCAGCATGTTATACTTATTTTTCTGTTGAAATTAGCAGTTCAGATGTGTGAAATGTATGTTACATATACCCAACCATGGTAGTGTATATCCTACCTTGGTAAGAATTGATTTTGGATAGCAAATTTTTATAGCATTAATGCAAATTCAGCGCTTGGAAATTTTTAATAGTTAAGGGACATCAGTATTCCTCTAAACTAGTGAACTTTTTGAGAAAGATGCCAATGTTTTTGGTTAAAAAGGGTTGAAAGAATTTTAATTTCAGTCTTAAGTATCACTAGAAAAACTCAAAGAATTTTAAGTTGTTAGACCCCCTTCTCTGTTCCTTCTTTTGGAAAATTAAAAAAAAACGAGAGGGGAGGATTTCCAGCCACCCGCTCCCTCCCCTTTTAGTCGCCTTCTTCGACACGCAGGGAATACGTTGGAAGTATTCTTTCTCCCCTATCCCCAGGGATAAATATATATATATGGGATAAATAAATATATATGGGAATGAATAAAGGCAGACAGTATGAATTATGTACATGTTTATATATGTATATGTCTGTGTGTGGATATATATGTATACGCTGAGATGTAAAGGTATGTATATTTGCGTGTGTGGATGTGTATGTATATACATGTGCATGTGGGTGGGTTGGGCCATTCTTTCGTCTGTTTCCTTGCACTACCTCGCTAATATGAGAGACAGCGACAAAGCAAAATAATAAAAAAATAATAGTATATATGTATATGTATACATCCTCGATAAAAACTTTTCACTATATGTATATGTACATATTCTTTCTCCCCTATCTGGAGAAAGAATACTTCCCACGTATTCCCTGCGTGTCGTAGAAGGCGACTAAAAGGGGAGGGAGCGGGGGGCTGGAAATCCTCCCCTCTCAATTTTTTTTAATTTTCCAAAAGAAGGAACAGAGAAGGGGGCCAGGTGAGGATATTCCCTCAGTGGCCCAGTTCTCTGTTCTTAACGCTACCTCGCTAACGCAGGAAATGGCGAATAGTTTGGAAAAAAAAAAAAATGTCTGTGTGTGTATATATATGTATACGTTGAGATGTATAGGTATGTATATTTGTGTGTGTGGACGTGTATGTATATACATGTGTATGTGGGTGGGTTGGGCCATTCTTTCATCTGTTTCCTTGCGCTACCTCGCTAACGCGGGAGACAGCGACAAAGCAAAATAAATAAATAAACAAATATGTATTGCAGTGGAATTTATTAAAAAAGGGGGTGACTGTATTGTTGACTGGTTGGTAAGGTTATTTAATGTATGTATGATTCATGGTGAGGTGCCTGAGGATTGGCAGAATGCGTGCATAGTGCCATTGTACAAAGGCAAAGGGGATAAGAGTGAGTGCTCAAATTACAGAGGTATAAGTTTGTTGAGTATTCCTGGTAAATTGTATATGGGAGGGTATTGATTGAGAGGGTGAAGGCATGTACAGAGCATCAGATTGGGGAAGAGCAGTGTGGTTTCAGAAGTGGTAGAGGATGTGTGGATCAGGTGTTTGCTTTGAAGAATGTATGTGAGAAATACTTAGAAAAACAAATGGATTTGGATGTAGCATTTATGGATCTGGAGAAGGCATATGATAGAGTTGATAGAGATGCTTTGTGGAAGGTATTAAGAATATATGGTGTGGGAGGCAAGTTATTAGAAGCAGTGAAAAGTTTTTATCGAGGATGTAAGGCATGTGTACGTGAAGGAAGAGAGGAAAGTGATTGGTTCTCAGTGAATGTGGGTTTGTGGCAGGGGTGTGTGATGTCTCCATGGTTGTTTAATTTGTTTATGGATGGGGTTGTTAGGGAGGTAAATGCAAGAGTTTTGGAAAGAAGGGCAAGTATGCAGTCTGTTGTGGATGAGAGAGCTTGGGAAGTGAGTCAGTTGTTGTTCGCTGATGATACAGTGCTGGTGACTGATTCATGTGAGAAACTGCAGAAGCTGGTGACTGAGTTTGGTAAAGTGTGTAAAAGAAGAAAGTTAAGAGTAGATGTGAATAAGAGCAAGGTTATTAGGTACAGTATTGTTGAGGGTCAAGTCAATTGGGAGGTAAGTTTGAATGGAGCAAAACTGGAGGAAATAAAGTGTTTTAGATATCTGGGAGTGGATCTGTTAGCGGATGGAACCATGGAAGTGGAAGTGAATCATAGGTTGGGGGAGGGGGCGAAAATTCTGGGAGCCTTGAAGAATGTTTGGAAGTTGAGAACATTATCTCGGAAAGCAAAAATGGGTATGTTTGAAGGAATAGTGGTTCCAACAATGTTGTATGGTTGCGAGGCGTGGGCTATGGATAGAGTTGTGCGCAGGAGGGTGGATGTGCTGGAAATGAGATGTTTGAGGACAATATGTGGTGTGAGGTGGTTTGATCGAGTAAGTAAGGAAAGAGTAGTAGAGATGTGTGGAAATAAAAAGAGTGTGGTTGAGAGAGCAGAAGAGGTTGTTTTGAAATGGTTTGGTCACATGGAGAGAATGAGTGAGGAAAGATTGACCAAGAGGATATATGTGTCAGAGGTGGAGGGAATGAGGAGAAGTGGGAGACCAAATTGGAGGTGGAAAGATGGAGTGAAAAAGATTTTGAGTGCTCGGGGCCTGGATATGCAAGAGGGTGAAAGGGGTGCAAGGAATAGAGTGAATTGGATCGATGTGGTATACCGGGGTCGACGTGCTGTCAATGGATTGAACCAGGGCGTCTGGGGTAAACCATGGAAAGTTGTGTGGGGCCTGGATGTGGAAAGGGAGCTGTGGTTTCAGTGCATTATTACATGACAGCTAGAGACTGAGTGTGAACGAATGTGGGCTTTGTTGTCTTTTCCTAGCACTACCTCGCACACATTTGGGGGGAGGGGGTTGTTATTTCATGTGTGGCGTGGTGGCGATGGGAATGAATAAAGGTAGGCAGTATGAATTATGTACATGTGTATATATGTATATGTCTGTGTGTGTATATATGTGTATACGTTGAGATGTATGGGTATGTATATTTGCGTGTGTGCACGTGTATGTATATACATGTGTATGTGGATGTGTTGGGCCCTTCTTTCGTCTGTTTCCTTGCGCTACCTTGATAACGCGTGAGACAGCGACAAAGCAGAATAATAATACATTTCAATGTATACATGCTTATTCCTGTGCAGACATATACATATATACACATTTACATATCCATACTTGCTACCTCCATCCATTCCTGTTGCCACCCTGCCACACATGAAATAGCATCCCTCCCATCCAGTGAGGCAGTGCTAGGAACAGACAAAAAAGGCCACATTCGTTCACAATCGGTCTCTAGCTGTCATGTGTAATGCACCGAAACCACAGGTCTATTTCCACATCCAGGCCCTACAGACCTTTCCATGGTTTACCCTACATGCTTCACATGCCCTGGTTCATTCCACTCAAAGCACATTGGTCCTGGTAAACCACATCATTCCAGTTCTCTCTATTCGTTGCACGCCTTTCTCCCTCCTGTATGTTCAGGTCCCGATCACTCAAAATCTTTTTCACTCCATCCTTCCACCTCCAGTTTGGTCTCCTGCTTCTTCTTCTTCCCTCCACCTCTGACACATATATCCTCTTTGTCAATTTTTCCACACTCATTCTCTCCATGTGTCCAAACCATTTAAACACACCCTCTTCTGCTCTCTCAACCACACTTTTTATTATCACACAAATCTCTTACAAAGGATGTAAGGCAAATATACATACCTATACATCTCAATGTACACATATATATGTACACACACAGACATATACATATATACACATGTACATAATTCATACTGTCTGCCTCTATTTATTCCGATCGCCACCTCACCAAACTTGGAATAACATCCCCCTCCCCCCTCATGTGTGCGAGGTAGCGCTAGGAAAGTACAACAAAGGCCCCATTTGTTCACACTCAGTCTCTAGCTGTCATGTAATAATGCCCAAAACCACAGCTCCCTTTCCACGTCCAGGCCCCACAGAACTTTCCATGGTTTGCCCCAGACGCTTCACATGCCCTGATTCAATCCATTGACAGCACGTCGACCCTGGCATACCACATCGATCCAATTCACTCTATTCCTTGCCCGCCTTTCATCCTCCTGCATGTTCAGGCCCCGATCACTCAAAATCTTTTTCACTCCATCTTTCCACCTCCAATTTGGTCTCCCACTTCACCTCGTTCCTTCCACCTCCGACACATATATCCTCTTTGTCAATCTTTCCTCTCTCATTCTCTCCATGTGACCAAACCATTTCAAAACACCCTCTTCTGCTCTCTCAACCACACTCTTTTTATTTCCACACATCTCTCTTACCCTTACATTACTTACTCGATCAAACCACCTCACACCACACATTGTCCTCAAACATCTCATTTCCAGCACATCCACCCTCCTGCGCAAAACTCTATCCATAGCCCACGCCTCGCAACCATACAACATTGTTGGAACCACTATTCCTTCAAACATACCACCCATTTTTGCTTTCCGAGATGTTCTCGACTACCACACATTCCTCAAGGCTCCCAGGATTTTCGCACCCTCCCCCACCCTATGATTCACTTCCGCTTCCATGGTTCCATCCACTGCCAGATCCACTCCCAGATATCTAAAACACTTTACTTCCTCCAGTTTTTCTCCATTCAAACTTACCTCCCAATTGACTTGACCCTCAACCCTACTGTACCTAATAACCTTGCTCTTATTCACATTTATTCTTAACTTTCTTCTTTCACACGCTTTACCAAACTCAGTCACCAGCTTCTGCAGTTTCTCACATGAATCAGTCACCAGCGATATATCATCAGCGAACAACAACTGACTCACTTCCCAAGCTCCCTCATCCCCAACAGACTGCATACTTGCCCCTCTTTCCAAAACTCTTGCATTCACCTCCCTAACAACCCCATCCATAAACAAATTAAACAACCATGGAGACATCACACACCCCTGCCACAAACCTACATTCACTGAGAATCAATCACTTTCCTCTCTTCCTACATGTACACATGCCTTACATCCTCGATAAAAACTTTTCACTGCTTCTAACAACTTGCCTCCCACACCATATATTCTTAGTACCTTCCACAGAGCATCTCTATCAACTCTATCATATGCCTTCTCCAGATCCATAAATGCTACATACAAATCCATTTCCTTTTCTAAGTCTTTCTCACACATTCTTCAAAGCAAACACCTGATCCACACATCCTCTACCACTTCTGAAACCACACTGCTCTTCCCCAATCTGATGCTCTGTACATGAGTTCACCCTCTCAATCAATAGCCTCCCATATAATTTACCAGGAATACTCAACAAACTTATATCTCTGTAATTTAAGCACTCACTCTTATCCCCTTTGCCTTTGTACAATGGCACTATGCAAGCATTCTGCCAATCCTCAGGCACCTCACCATGAATCATACATACGTTGAATAACCTTACCAACCAGTCAACAATACAGTCAACCCCTTTTTAATAAATTCCACTGCAATACCATCCAAACCTACTGCCTTGCCGGCTTTCATCTTCGGCAAAGGTGTATGTATATATATATATATATATATATATATATATATATATATATATATATATATCTTTTTCTTTCATACTATTCGCCATTTTCCGCATTAGCGAGGTAGCGTTAAGAACAGAGGGCTGGGCCTATGAGGGAATATCCTCACCTGGCCCCCTTCTCTGTTCCTTCTTTTGGAAAATAAAAAAAGAAGAGAGGGGAGGATTCCAGCCACCCGCTCCCTCCCCTTATAGTCGCCTTCTACAACACTCAGGGAATATGTGGGAAGTATTCTTTCTCCCCTATCCCCAGAGATAGATATATATATATATAGGATAGGGGAGAAAGAATACTTCTCACGTGTTCCCTGCATGTCGTAGAAGGCGACTAAAAGGGGAGGGAGCGGGGGGCTGGAAATCCTCCCCTCTCATCATTTTTTTTTCTTTTTAATTTTCCAAAAGAAGGAACAGAGAAGGGGGCCAGGTGAGGATATTCCCTCAGAGGCCCAGTCCTCTGTTCTTAACGCCACCTCGCTAATGCGGGAAATGGCGAATAGTTTGAAAGAAAGAAGAAAAGAAATATATATATATATATATATATATATATATATATATATATATATATATATATATATATATATATATATATATATATATATATATATATATATATTATCCCTGGGGATAGGGGAGCAAGAATACTTCCCACGTATTCCCTGCGTGTCGTAGAAGGCGACTAAAAGGGGAGGGAGCGGGGGGCTGGAAATCCTCCCCTCTCATTTTTTTTTTAATTTTCCAAAAGAAGGAACAGAGAATTGGGCCAGGTGAGGGTAGTCCCTCAAAGGCTCAGTCCTCTGTTCTTAACGCTACCTCGCTAATGCGGGAAATGGCGAATAGTTTGAAAGAAAAGAAGAAATATAAATATATATATATATATATATATATATATATATATATATATATATATATATATATATATATATATATATTTTTTTTTTTCATATGTATATATATATATATATATATATATATATGTGTGTATATGTGTGTATGTGTGTGTGTATGTATATATATGTATTATCCCTGGGGAAAGGGGTGAAAGAATACTTCCCACGCATTCCTCACGTGTCGTAGAAGGCGACTAGAGGGGACGGGAGCGGGGGGCCAGAAATCCTCCCCTCCTTGTATTTCTTAACTTTCTAAAAAATGGGAAACAGAAGGAGTCACACGGGGAGTGCTCATCCTTCTAGTAGACTCAGGTTGGGGTGTCTAAATGTGTGTGGATGTAACCAAGATGTCAAAAAAGGAGAGATAGGTAGTATGTTTAAGGAAAGGAACCTGGATGTTTTGGCTCTGAGTAAAACGAAGCTCAAGGGTAAAGGGGAAGAGTGGTTTGGGAATGTCTTGGGAGTAAAGTCAGGGGTTAGTGAGAGGAAAAGAGCAAGGGAAGGAGTAGCAGTACTCCTGAAACAGGAGTTGTGAGAGTATGTGATAGAATGTAAGAAAGTAAATTCTCGATTAATATGGGTAAAACTGAAAGTTGATGGAGAGAGATGGGTGATTATTGGTGCATATGCACCTGGGCATGAGAAGAAAGATCATGAGAGGCAAGTATTTTGAGAGCAGCTGAATGAGTGTGTTAGTGGTTTTGATGCATGTGACCAGGTTATAGTGATGGGTGATTTGAATGCAAAGGTGAGTAATGTGGCAGTTGAGGGAATAATTGGTATACATGGGGTGTTCAGTGTTGTAAATGGAAATGGTGAAGAGCTTTTAGATTTATGTGCTGAAAAAGGACGGGTGATTGGGAATACGTGGTTTAAAAAGCGAGATATACATAAGTATACTTATGTAAGTAGGAGAGATAGCCAGAGAGCGTTATTGGATTACGTGTTAATTGACAGGCGCGCGAAAGAGAGACTTTTGGATGTAAATGTGCTGAGAGGTGCAACTGGAGGGATGTCTGATCATTATCTTGTGGAGGCTAAGGTGAAGATTTGTATGGGTTTTCAGGAAAGAAGAGTGAATGTTGGGGTGAAGAGGGTGGTGAGAGTAAGTGAGCTTGGGAAGGAGACTTGTGTGAGGAAGTACCAGGAGAGACTGCGTACAGAATGGAAAAAGGTGAGAACAATGGAAGTAAGGGGAGTGGGGGAGGAATGGGATGTATTTAGGGAATCAGTGATGGAGTGCGCAAAAGATGCTTGTGGCATGAGAAGCGTGGGAGGTGGGTTGATTAGAAAGGGTAGAGTGGTGGGATGAAGAAGTAAGAGTATTAGTGAAAGAGAAGAGAGAGGCATTTGGATGATTTTTGCAGGGAAAAAATGCAATTGAGTGGGAGATGTATAAAAGAAAGAGACAGGAGGTCAAGAGAAAGGTGCAAGAGGTGAAAAAGAGTGCAAATGAGAGTTGGGGTGAAAGAGTATCATTAAATTTTAGGGAGAATAAAAAGATGTTCTGGAAGGAGGTAAATAAAGTGCGTAAGACGAGGGAGCAAATGGGAACTTCAGTGAAGGGCGCTAATGGGGAGGTGATAACAAGTAGTGGTGATGTGAGAAGGAGATGGAGGGAGTATTTTGAAGGTTTGTTGAATGTGTTTGATGATAGAGTGGCAGATATAGGGTGTCTTGGTCGAGGTGGTGTGCAAAGTGAGAGGGTCAGGGAAAATGATTTGGTAAACAGAGAAGAGGTAGTAAAAGCTGTGCGGAAGATGAAAGCCGGCAAGGCAGCAGGTTTGGATGGTGTTGCAGTGGAATTTATTAAAAAAGGGGGTGACTGTATTGTTGACTGGTTGGTAAGGTTATTTAATGTATGTATGACTCATGGTGAGGTGCCTGAGGATTGGCGGAATGCGTGCATAGTGCCATTGTACAAAGGCAAAGGGGATAAGAGTGAGTGCTCAAATTACAGAGGTATAAGTTTGTTGAGTATTCCTGGTAAATGATATGGGAGGGTATTGATTGAGAGGGTGAAGGCATGTACAGAGCATCAGATTGGGGAAGAGCAGTGTGGTTTCAAAAGTGGTAGAGGATGTGTGGATCAGGTGTTTGCTTTGAAGAATGTATGTGAGAAATACTTAGAAAAGCAAATGGATTTGTATGTAGCATTTATGGATCTGGAGAAGGCATATGATAGAGTTGACAGAGATGCTCTGTGGAAGGTATTAAGAATATATGGTGTGGGAGGAAAGTTGTTAGAAGCAGTGAAAAGTTTTTATCGAGGATGTAAGGCATGTGTACGTGTAGGAAGAGAGGAAAGTGATTGGTTCTCAGTGAATGTAGGTTTGCGGCAGGGGTGTGTGATGTCTCCATGGTTGTTTAATTTGTTTATGGATGGGGTTGTTAGGTAGGTGAATGCAAGAGTTTTGGAAAGAGGGGCAAGTTTGAAGTCTGTTGTGGATGAGAGAGCTTGGGAAGTGAGTCAGTTGTTGTTCGCTGATGATACAGTGCTGGTGGCTGATTCATGTGAGAAACTGCAGAAGCTGGTGACTGAGTTTGGTAAAGTGTGTGAAAGAAGAAAGTTAAGAGTAAATGTGAATAAGAGCAAGGTTATTAGGTACAGTAGGGTTGAGGGTCAAGTCAATTGGGAGGTGAGTTTGAATGGAGAAAAACTGGAGGAAGTGAAGTGTTTTAGATATCTGGGAGTGGATCTGTCAGCGGATGGAACCATGGAAGCGGAAGTGGATCATAGGGTGGGGGAGGGGGCGAAAATTTTGGGAGCCTTGAAGAATGTGTGGAAGTTGAGAACATTATCTCGGAAAGCAAAAATGGGTATGTTTGAAGGAATAATGGTTCCAGCAATGTTGCATGGTTGTGAGGCGTGGGCTATGGATAGAGTTGTGCGCAGGAGGGTGGATGTGCTGGAAATGAGATGTTTGAGGACAATGTGTGGTGTGAGGTGGTTTGATCGAGTAAGTAACGTAAGGGTAAGAGAGATGTGTGGAAATAAAATATATATATATATATATATATATTTATTTATTTTGTTTTCTTTGTCGCTCTCTCCCATGTTAGCGAGGTAGCGTAAGTAAACAGACATAAGAATGGCCCAACCCACCCACATACACATGTATATACATACACGTCCACACACGCAAATATACATACCTATACATCTCAATGTACACACACACACATATATATACACATGTACACAATTCATACTGTCTGCCTTTATTTATTCCCATCGCCACCCCGCCACACATGGAATAACAACCCCCTCCCCCCTCATGTGTGCGTGATAGTGCTCGGAAAAGACAACATAGGCCCCATTCGTTCACACTCAGTCTCTAGCTGTCATGTAATAATGCACCGAAACCACAGCTCCCTTTCAACATCCAGACCAACAGAAACTTTACGTTGGTTTACCCCAGACGCTTCACATGCCCTGGTTCAATCCATTGACCAGGCAATGGTTGGAGGCATGGGCTCATGGATTTTAGAGTTGTCTGCAGGAGGGTGAATTGTGCTGGAATTGAGTGTTTGCGGACATTATGTGGTTGTGAGGCGGGTTTGATAGTGTAGTAATAATAGGGTAAGAGGAGATGTGTGGTAATGACAAGAGTGTGGTTTGATGAGAGCAGAGAGGGTGTTTTTGAAATTGGTTTGGTCAAATGGAGAGAATGAGTGGAGGAAAGATTGACCAGAGGATAGATGTGTCCCAGAGGTGGAGGGAACGATTAGAAGTGGGGAGTACCAAATTGGTGGTTGGAAAGGTGGATGTTGAAAAAGAGATTTTGATCAAGCGGGGCTCCTAACATGTCAGGGAGGGTAAAAGGCATGCAAGGGAATAGACGTGAATTGAAACGATGTAGTTACAGGGGTCGACGTGCTGTCAATGGATTGGAATGGTGTTAATATTAATATTATCATAATCTAATTGGTTTATTGAAAACTTTTTTTTTCATGTCTCCATAGTAGAAGAGGTACTCATTTCCCAGCCTATCTCCTAGGTTTCCCATTTGACAAATCGCTGTGCTCTTAAACTTTCATAAATTACACCAATAGAGTTTGTACAATGAAGATGATGTAGGGTAAATATAGCTTGAACATTATAAATGAGCATATTGTGCAAAATAAAAATGGGTAGGAAGTTGATAGCTAGGCTTGTGGACCTCCCTCCTGCAAATACATTTAGAGTGAAACATTCATTTTCTGGGTTTCTGAAAATAGAACAAAACATTCAATACTTGTCATAATTTTTTTTTTTTTTCTTAGTAAGGTTGCTCAGTAACATATCGACATTTATCTTATTTGCACACATTACCTCATTTGTCAGGTATTGATGCACACATACCTAGCTGTTCATCACAGCCAAGTTTTAGAGACAAGCCTCAGTAGACTATTGATGATTAAAAAAAAAAAAAAATAACCTTGACTGCTTCATATGCGCAGGATTAGGCATATTGATAGCAATGTTTCCTTCCCTCTTCCTTATCTTTTCAGTACAGTAAATTTTGTAAATGCTTGCCTTTCAACCTCTGAAAGTTATGCCCTGATATGCTAAAGCCTCCTTCACTCTTCTTTTCATTCTCCTTTTTGGGCATCCCTTCCCCACCTTCCTTTATAATCTTATTTCTAGATCATTTTTGTCTTTTCGATAGCTCTTCTTTCATTTGTGTGAAACATTTCTGCACTCCTTGATTCAGCCTTCTCACTCACCCTGTGTTTGTAATCCCACTATTAATTTGTGCACTACCCAATTCTTACTTTAACAGCATTTGTCTCTCAACAATGTG
Source organism: Panulirus ornatus (assembly GCF_036320965.1). Lineage (NCBI taxonomy): Eukaryota > Metazoa > Arthropoda > Malacostraca > Decapoda > Palinuridae > Panulirus > Panulirus ornatus. Next base: position 29,572,801 of record NC_092233.1, read on the forward strand.
TAGTTCTTAGGGCAATTCCATTTTCTCTACGCTTACCATCATGGGTTCATAGAACTTGCTCCACAGGACTACAATTGTTTAGTTATATTTTACCTTCAGACAGGACTAGGCTTTTTGCTACCAGGCAACTGACCCATTTCTTCCAAAGTGTCACAAGCACCCATGACCCTTTAGCTAGCTCCCCTCCTCCAAAGTGTTCTCAGGTTCACTTCTCCACCCTGTGACTAACTTCACCTCCCATGGCTTCCATCTGTTGCGTAGGTAACTAAATGCAATCCTCTTGGTCGTCACCATTTAGACTTGTATTCAAACAATCCAGTCTCACTTCTCTGTCTAAATCACATTTGCTTACTTTAGTGTATGTTTACTCTCTAAACTTTCTTCTCCTAACACACTTCTAAAAATCTGTCAAAAAGCTTTTTCAGTTTTTTTTTGAGACACTTGTCACCAAATAGCAAGATTAACATACCCATGCTCCTACCTTACCCTGAAACACATGCAGTCAGAACGTGCATTATCGACATTGATTTCACTCCCCAGCAAATCACATACCTTAAAACAGATAGATTGGCCAGTTGACATCACAAAAACCTTGACACAGACCCAATTTCACTTTGTAACACTCTCCTTCCTTCCTTCATTGCACAAATGCCTTGCTCTTTTTGAAAAAAATAACTTTTTGGATTTGGTAATTGTACCCCATACATTTATAGTGCCTTCTCAAGGCCTATTTGTTCGAGTAATGTCATAGATTTCTCCAAGCTATGATTGCGATACAATTGGCTCTTGCTCCATTTTTTCTATTACTATTTCTTGAAAGCAAGCACATGGTTCATAGAGCATCCATTATCTCTTGAAAAGGATGCCACTACAATCTTTTGTTCATTGCTCTCCCACACTTACCATGCTTACTTAGAAGACTTAAAAGCTATGTAATTTGTGCATAAACTCTTTGTACCATTTTGTCTTTTAATTGGGGTGCTGTAGCTGTCTTATGCCAATCACCAGGAATTTCACTTGGGCTGTACAAATGTTGAAATAGCCTGCTATCAATAAACGCATATGAAAAAAATGTGGATGAATATAGGATATAAATGAGAGCAGCAACCAGCTGGGCTTAAACCAAACTTGGTTACATGGAGGATTGCAATTTAGCTGTGCTTAATTCATTTGTTTATAAATCTTGGCTCTTGTTGTTTCCAATTTTTGTTTGTTTCATCTATCATTCTGATGATGAAAGTAGATTAACAGGCTTTTTCATGTTTTTTTTTCAGTATCTTTTATATTGGCTTAGATATTTTAATCACGTGTTTACGATTCAGTGGGAGATAAGTTAGATACATATAAATAAAAAGAAGGCAGCGCAGGTTGCAAGAATTTCCTGTGCAGAAGGGAAGCCTGTCATTTGGATCAGCCTTCCACTTATTTTTTTTTTTTTAAAGTATTCACCATGTTATATTCTTGTTTGCAATAATATTTGTGATTTGACATGCTTTTTATATTTCATACATCGAATTTTTCAAATAAGTGTAAAATTAATGGCTATTTTTTGCTAAACTAGTAGATAGGAGGAGGCCCACAAACCTTGCTGTTGCTTCATAGTGTGTAACGTTCAGCATGTTTATACTTTTTTTTCTTTTGAAAATTAGCAGTTTAAGATGTGTGAAATGTTGTTAAATATACCCACATGGTAGTGTATAGCCAAAATGGTTTAAAAAGATTTTGGATAGCAAATTTTTTTGCATTAATGCAAATTCAGCGCTTGGAAATTTTTAATATTAAGGGCATAAAAGTATTCTCAAACTAGTGAACTTTTTGAGAAGATGCCAAGTTTTTGGTTAAAAAGGGTTGAAGAATTTTTTTTCATCTTAAGTTTCACTAGAAAACTCAAAAATTTTTAAGTTTTAACCCCTTCTCTTTTCCTTCTTTTGGAAAATTAAAAAAAAAGAGGGGGGGAGGTTTCCAGCCACACCTCCTCCCCTTTTAGTCGCTTTTTCGACACGCGGGGATAGGGTTGGAAGTATTCTTTTCCCCTACCCCAGGGATAATATTTATATATGGGTTTAATAATATATAGGGGGATGAATAAAGGCAGACAGTATGAATTATGTACATTTTTTTATATGTATATGTCTGTGTGTGGATATATTGTATACGCTGAATGTAAAGGTATGTAATTTGCGTGTGGGGAAATTATGTTTTAACAGGCTTGTGGGTGGTTGGGCCATTTTTCGTCTTTTTCCCTTTCCACCTCGTTTTATATGGAGACACGACAAGCAAAATAATAAAAAAATAATGTTTATTTGTATTTGTTTACATCCTCGTAAAATTTAAAAATATATGAAATTTGTACATATTCTTCTCCCCTATCGGGGAGAAAGATACTTCAACCTATTCCTGCATGTCGTAAGGCGACAAAAAGGGAGGGGGGGGGGCGGAATCCTCCCCTCTTTTTTTTTTAAATTTTTCCAAAAAGGGGGAAAAACAGAGAAGGGGGCCGGTGGGATATTCCCTCAGTGGCCCGTTCTCTGTTTTAAACGCTACCTGCAAAAAGCGGGAAATGGCAAATTTAGTTTGGAAAAAAAAAAATGTCTGTTGTTGTATATATTTGTATACGTTGAGATGTTTGGTATGTATATTTGTGTTTTGTGGACGTGTGGGTATATACAGTGTTTGTGGGTGGGTTGGGCATTCTTTCATCTGTTTCTTGCCTACCTCGCTAACGCGGGGAAAAGCGACAAAGCAAAAAAAATAAATAAAAAAATATGGATTGCAGTGGATTTATTAAAAAAGGGGGTGCTGTATTTTTGAATGGTGGGTTTAAAGGTTTTTTTTTAAAGTATGTTTTTTTTCATGGTGGGGGTGCCTGAGGATTGGCAGAATGGTGCTTTTGCCATTGTACAAAAAGGGAAAGGGGATAAGAGTGAGTCCAATTTTTAGAGGGATAGTTGTTTATTTTCCCGGTAAATTGTATATGGGGAGGGTTTTTTATTGAGAGGGTGAAGGCATTAACAGCATCAGATTGGGGGGAGCAGTGTGGTTTCGAAGTGGTAAGGATGGGTGGATTAATGTTTGCTTTTTGAAGAAAGTTTTGGGGAAATACTTAAAAACAAATGGGGTTTGGGTGTTGCATTTATGGATCTGGAGAAGGCATATGATTTGAGTTGATAGAATGCTCTGGGAGGTATTAGAATATATGGTGGGGAGGGGAAGTTATTAGAGCGTGAAAAGTTTTTATCGAGGAAGTTAAGGCATGTGTACGGGGGAAGTAAAAAAAAAAGGGGGGGATTGGGTTCTCATGAAGGTAGGTTTGGTTTTTGGGGAGGGGGTGGATTCTCATGGGTGTTTTAATTTGTTTATGGTGGGGGGGTTAGGGGGTAAATGAAAGAGTTTTGGAAAGAAGGGCAGGATGCAGTCGTTGTGGATGAAAGCTTGGGGAAATGAGTCATTGTTTTCGCTGATGATTCGTGTGGGGACTGATTCATGGAGAAAATGCAGACTGGTGACTGTTTTGGTAAAATGTGTTTAAAAAGAAGGGTTTAAAAGTAGTTGTGAATAAGAGCAGGTTATTAGGGACAGATTGTTGAGGGTCAAGTCAATTGGGAGGTAAGTTGAATGGAGCAAAAAAAGGGGGAATAAAGTGTTTTAGATATTTGGGGTGGATCTTTAGCGGAGGAACCCCTGAAGTGGAAGTGAATTTATAGGTTGGGGGAGGGGGGGAAATTTCTGGGGGCCTTTAAGAATGTTTGGAAGTTTGGGCATTTTTCTGGAAGCAAAAATGGGGTTTGTTTGAAGGATATGGGTTTCCCAACAATTTTTATGGTTGCGGGCGTGGGCTAGGGTTAGAGTTGTGCGCAGGGGGTGGTTGTGCTGGAAATGAGATGTTTGGGACAATTTTTGTGGTGGAGGGGGGGTTTGATCGAGTAAGAAAGGGAAGAGTAGTAAATTGGGGAAAAAAAGAGTGTGGTTAAAAGGAGCAGAAAGTTTTTTTGAAATGGTTTGGTCACAGGGAGAGAATGAGTGGGAAAGTTGACCAAGGGGATAAGTGCAGAGGTGGGGGGAAAAAATGTGGAGAAGGGGGGAAAACAAATTGGAGGGGGGAAAGATGGAGTGAAAAGTTTTTTGAGTGCTCGGGCTGGATATGAAAAGAGGGTGAAAGGCTGAAGGGAATAGAGGGGAATTGGATCGATGGGTATACGGGGTCAAATTTGCTGTCAATGGATTAAACCCCAGGGCGTCTGGGTAACCTTGGAAAGTTGTGTGGGCCTGGAGTGGAAAGGGAGCTGGTGGTTTCAGTGCATTATTAAAAGCCCAGCTAGAGACGAGTGTGAACAAATTGGGCTTTTTTGGGTCTTTTCCCTAGCACTACCTCGCCCCACATTTGGGGGGGGGGGTTGTTATTTCATGTGTGGCGAGGGGGGCGAGGGGAATAAATTTAAAGGTTTGGGCAGTATAAATTATGTAAATTTTGTATATTTGTATATGTTGTGTGTTTTTATATGTTTTATACGTTGGAATGTATGGTATTATTTTGCTTGTGCACGGTATGTATTTACTGTTTTTGGGTGGTTTTGTTTTGGGGCCCCTTCTTTCGTCTGTTTCCTTCGCACCTTGATAACGCGGGGGGCCCAGCGACAAAGCAAATTTAATAATAATTTCATTGTAACATCTTTTCGTGAAGAATTTTACATATATAAACATTTACTATCAATATTGCACCTCCATCCTTCTGTTGCCACCCTGCACACTTTAAAATTTAGAATCCCTCCCATCCGGGAGGCATGCTAGGAACAGACAAAAAAGGCCACATTCGTTCACAATCGGTCTCTAGCTGTCATGTGTAATGCACCGAACCACAGGTTATTCCACATCCAGCCCTAAAAGCCTTTCCATGGTTTACCCTACATGCTTCCCCATGCCTGGTTCATCCACTCAAAGAAACATTGGTCTGGTAAACCACATCACCCGTTCTCTTATTCTTTTGCACGCTTTCTCCATCCGTATGTTAGGTCCGATCACTAAAAATCTTTTTACACTCCATCTTCCACCTCATTTTGGGTTTCTCCTGCTTCTTCTTTTTCCCCCCAAACCTCGACAAATATATCCTCTTTGTAAATTTTTTCCCCCACTCTTTTCTCCCATGTGCCCAAAAAACCAAATTTAAACACCCCCTTCTGCTCTCTAACCACACTTTATTATCACCAAATCTCTTACAAAGGATGTAAGGCAAATATACAAAACTATACTTTAAATGTACACTTTATTTATGTACACACACAGTTTTTATACATATATAAAACATGTACAAAAACCCATAGTTGCCTCTATTATTCGATCGCCACCAACAAACTTGGATAACATCCCTTCCCCCCTCATGGTTTGGCCCCAGGTAGCGCTAGGGAAAATACAACAAAGGCCCCAAATTTTTTCCCCACTCAGTCTCACTGTCATGTAATAATGCCCAAAAAACCCCAGCCCCTTTTCCCCGTCCAGGGCCCCACAGAACTTTCCATGGTTGCCCCAGACGCTTCACATGCCCCCGATCAATTCCCCTTGACGCAGTCGACCCGGCTTCCACATCGATCCAATTCACCCCTTTTTCCTTGCCCGGCCCTTTTAAAACTCCTGCATGTTCAGGCCCCGATCACTAAAAAATTTTTTTACTCCATCTTTCCACCTCCAATTTTTTTCTCCCACTTCACCTCGTTCCTTCCACCCAGACACATATATCCTCTTTGTCAAACTTTCCTCTCTCATTCTCCCATGTGACCAACCATTTCAAACACCTCTTCTCATCTCAAAAAAAACTTTTTTTTATTTCCCACATCTCTCTTACCCTTTCTTTTCTTTCTATCAAACCCCTCACACCAAAACTTTTTCCTCAAACATTCATTTCCAGCAATCACCTCCTGCGCAAACTTTTATCCTAGGGCCCACGCTCGCACCCCTACAAAAATTTTTGGGAACACTATTCCTTCCCAAAAAATTCACCCATTTTTGCTTTCCGAGATGTTCTCGGACTACCACCCTTTTCCCCAGGCTCCCGGATTTTTTTGCCCCCCTCCCCCACCCTATGATTTACTTCCGCTTCAGGTTCCATCCATGCAGATCCTCCAGATTTTTTAAAAAACTTTACTTCCTCCATTTTTCTCATTCAACTTACCTCCAATTTACTTGACCCCCAAAAAACCCAAGACCTAATAACCTTGCTTTATTCACATTTATTCTAAAAATTTCTTCTTTCCACGCTTTACAAAAACCCGTCACCAGCTTTTGCGTTTCTCACTTTAACAGGCACCCAGCGTATTTTATCAGCCCCAAAACACTGACTCATTCCCAACTCCTCATCCCCAAAAAGCTGCATACTTGCCCCTCTTTCCAAAAAATCTTTTCATTCACCTCCCTAACAACCCCATCCATAACAAATTAAACAACATGGAGACATTTTACACACCCTGCCACAAACCCCATTCATGAGAATCAAAAATTTTCCCCTCTTCAAAATGTACACATGCCTTACATCCTCGATTTAAAAAATTTTCACTGTTTTAACAACTTGCCTCCCACACCATATATTCTTAGCCTTCACAGAGCATCCTATCAACTCTATCATAGGGTTCCCAATCCCTTTTAAATTTCTACTACAAATCATTTCCCTTTTTTAAGGGCTTTCTCACACATTCTTCAAAGCAAAACCCTGATCCACACATTCTAACACTTCTGAAACCACACTGCCTCTTCCCCAATCGATGCTCTGTACATTTATTAAACCCCCTCATCATTTCTCCATATAAAATTACCAGGAATCTCAACAAACTTATATCTTGTAATTTTTTGAAAAAACTCTTTTCCTTTGCCTTTTACCCAATGGCACTTGCAAGCCTTCTGCCAATCCTCGCACCTCACCATGAATCATACTTACTTTGGGAATTTAACTTACAACCAGAAAAACCCAATACAGTCAACCCTTTTTAAAAAATTCCACTGCATACCATCCAACCACTGCTTGCGGCTTTCTTTTGGGGCCAAGGTGTATGTATATATTATAAAATTTTATATAATTATATATATATATATTAATATATATCTTTTTTTTTTCATACTATTGCCATTTTCCGAAAATTAGCGAGGTAGCTTTTAGAACAGAGGGCTGGGCCTTGAGGGAATTTCCTCACCGGGCCCCCTCTTGTCCTTTTTTGAAAATAAAAAAGAAGAGAGGGGGGGATTCCAGCCACCCGCTCCCTCCCCTTAAGTCGCCTTCTACAACACTCGGGGGAATTTGGGAATTTTATTCTTTCCCCTTTCCCCAGAGATAGATTTATATATATATAGGATAGGGGAGAAAGAATATTCTCACGTGTTCCGGGCCATGTCGTAAAGGGCCGACTAAAGGGGAGGGGAGCGGGGCTGGAAATCCCCCCTCCCCATCATTTTTTTTTCTTTTTAATTTTTCCCAAAAAGAAGGAACAGAGAAGGGGGCCGGGTGAGGAATTCCCTCAGAGGCCCGCCCTCTGTTTTTTACGCCTCGCTATGCGGGAAAGGCGAATATTTTTGAAAGAAAGAGAAAATATATAAATATATATAAGGGGATAAAGTGAGTGCTCAAATTCAAGGTATAAGTTTGTTTATATTTCCCGGAAATTATTATGGGAGGGGATGATTGAGAGGGTGAAGGCATGACAGAGCATCAGATTTGGGGGAAAGCAGTGCGGTTTTAGAAGTGGTAGAGGATTGTGGTCAGGGGTTTGCTTTTTAAAAATGTAGTGAGGGAAAAACTTAGAAAAGCCCAAAAGGATTTGTAAAGTAGCAATTTATGGATCTGGGGAAAGGGATATGATAGGATTGATAGAGATTTCTTGTGGGAAGTATTAAGAATATATGGTTGGGAGGCAAGTTGTTAGAAGCATGAAAAGTTTTATATCGAGGATTAGGCATTTTTTACGTGAGGAAGGAGGAAAGTGATTGGTTCTCAGTGAATGTAGGTTTGCGGCAGGGGGGTTTTGGTCTCCATGGTTGTTTAATTTGTTTATATGGGGTTGTAAAGGAGGTAAATGCCAAAAATCCTGGAAAAGGGGCAATTTTGAAGTCTGTTGGGAAAAAGAGAAACTTGGGGAAATGAGTCAATTGTTGTTCCTGATGATCACGCTTGGGCTGATTCAGTGAGAAACTGCAGAAGCTGGTGACTGAGTTTGGAAAGGTGTGGAAGAAGAAAGTTTTAGAGTAAATGTGAATAAGAGCAAGGTTATTAGGTACAGTAGGGGTGGGGTCAAGTCAATTGGGGATGAGTTTGAATGGGAAAAACTGGAGGGTGAAGTGTTTAGATATCTGGGAGTGGATCGTCAGCGATGGAACCATGGAAGCGGGAAGTGGAACATAGGGTGGGAGGGGGCGAAATTTTTGGGAGCCTTGAAAAAAAAAAGGGGGAAGTCGAGAAAAAACATTATCTGGAAAGCAAAATGGGGATGGTTTTTAGGGATAGTGGTTCCAAAACAATGCTGGGATGGTTGCGAGGCTGTGGGCTATGGTTTGAGATGTGGCAGGAGAGGATGTGCTGAAATGAATGTTTGAGGACAATGTGTGGGTGAGGTGGTTTGATTCGAGTAGTACCCTAAGGGTAAGAGAGTGTGGGAAAAAAAAAGAGCTTTGGGCGAAAAGAGCAGAGAGGGTGTTTGAAATGGTTTGGGCACAGGAAGAAGAGTGAGGAAGAATGACCAAAAGGTATTTGGTGGGGGTGGAGGGAACGAAGAAGGGGAGACAAAATTGGGTGGAAAGTGGATGAAAAAAAGTTTTGGGAAAACGGGGGCCCAACTGAGGAGGGTGAAAGGAGGGCAAGAAAGAGTGAAATTTGGGGCATGTGTTCGGGGTCGGTGCTGTCAATGGATTGGAAATTGTGATCTTTTTAAAAATTTTTATTATCTTAATGCAAATTGGTTATTAACTTTTTTTTTGCTCCATATAGAAGGGGTCTCATTTCCCAGCCCCCCTAGGTTCCCTTTGAAAAAAACCTCAGTGCTTTTAAAACTTTCATAAACACAATGGATTTGTACATGAAAAAATTGTGGGAAATTATTAAAATTTAAAAAGAATTTGTGCAAAATAAAATGGGTTGGGAAAGTTGATAGCTAGGCTTGGGACCTCCCTCCCCCCCAAAAACTTTTAGAGTAAAAACATTCTTTTTTCCTGGTTTTCTAAAAATAAAAAAACATTAAAAAACTTGTCAAAATTTTTTTTTTTTTTTTTAAAGGTACCCTCAGTAACATACGACATTTTCTTTTTTGCCCTTAAACCTTTTTTGGGATTGAGCCCATACCCTAGCTGTTATACACAGCCAAGTTTTTAGAGACAAGCTCAGAGACCCTTTGATGATTAACCTTGACTTTTTTAATGCGCGGGATTACCCTATTGATGCAGTTTCCTTCCCTTTTTTCTTATCAATCATCCAGTAAATTTTGAAAAGCTTCCCTTTCCCCCTCTGAAAGTTCATCCCCCTGATATGCAAAACCCTTTTTTCCCTCTTTTCATTTCCTTTTTTGGCTCCCTTTCCCCCCAACCTTCCCTTTAAATCTTTTTTTAAACTTTTTTTTCTTTCGAGTTTCCTTTTTTTGTGTAAAACTTTTCTGCACCCCTTGACAGCCTTTCCACTCAAACGGTGTTTGTAATCCACTCTTCATTTGCACTACATTTCTTACATTAACAGATGTCCCCTCACAATGTTTTGTTCTGGCATTCCATTTTCTCTACGCTTACATCTGGTTTAAGACTTGCCTCCAGACTACATTGTTAAGAATTTTTTACCTTCAGACAGACTAGGCTTTTTGCTACCGGGCACTGACCCCTTTTTCCAAAGTGTCCCCCAAAGCACCATGACCCTAGCTAGCTCCCCTCCAAATTTGTTCTCATTTTCACTTCTCCCCCCCTGTGACTAACTTCACCTCCCATTGCTTCCATCTGTTGCGAGGTACTAAAGCAACATCTCTTGGTCGTCCCCATTTAGACTTGTATTCAAAATCCATCTCACTTTCTGCTACATCACATTTCTTACTTTTGTGTATGTTTACTCCCCAACTTTCTTCTCTAACACACTTTAAACTCTGTCAACAGCTTTTTCAGTTTCTTTTGAGCCATGTCACCCAAATAGCAAACTGATTTAACATCCATGCTCTCCCTCTCCCCTAGAACACAGCAGACAGACCCTGTGCATTATGACCATTGTTTCACCTCCCCATCACATCCATAAACAGATAGATTGGCCAGATGACATAAACAAATCCTTGACACAGACCCAATTTCACTTAGAACCATTCTCCTTCCTTCCTTCTTGCAAAAATGCAATGCTCTTTTGAAAAAAAAAAACTTTTGGATTTGGTAACTTGTACCCCATACATTTATAGTGCCTTCCCAAGGCCTATTTTGTCGTATTTGTCATAGGCTTTCTCCAGAGTTTATGAATGCCAGATACAATTGGCTCTTGCCCCAAATATTTCTATTACAATTTCTTGAAAGCAAGCACATGGTTATAGAGCATCAATATCCTTGATAAGGATGCCACTACCATCTTTGTCATTGCTCTCCCACACCCTTACCAAGCTTACTTAGAAGACTTAAAAGCTCTGTAAATTGAGCATAAAATCTTTTTACCAATTTTGTCTTTACATAGGGTGCTGTAGCTGTCTTATGCCCAATCCCCAGGCAACTTCACCTTGGGCTGTTTCAAATGTTGAATAGCTGACTAATCAATAAAGCATATGAAAACAATGTGTGAAATTTAGATTAAATGAGGCAGCACCAGCTGGGGTTAACCCAACTTGGTTACATTGGAGGATTGCAATTTAGCTGTGACTTAATTCATTTGTTTATAAATCTTGGCTCTTGTTGTTTCCCATTATTGTTTTTTCATTATCATTTTTGGGTTGATGAAAGTAGCTTAACAGGGCTTTTCATGTTTTTTTCAGTATCTTTTATATGCTTAGATTATTATTCACGTGTTCTTTTCAGTGGGAGTAAGTTTAGATACAAATAAAATAAAAGAAGGCAGCAGCCAGGTTGCAAAGAATTTCCTTTGCAGGAAGGGAAGCCTGTCATTTGGATTTCCAGCCTTCCTTATTTTTTTTTTTTTTTAAATATTCACATGTTATATTCATGTTTGCAATAATATTTGTGATTTGACAAGCTTTTTATTTCATCCCTAATTTTCAAATAAGTGTAAATTAAATGGGGATTTTTTTCAAATTGTTTGATAGGGGGAGGCCCCCCCACCTTGCTGTTGCTTCATCGTGTGTCGTTCAGCATGTTTTTACTTATTTTTCTGTTGAAATTAGCAGTTCAGATGTGTGAAATGTATTTACATAACCCAACCATGGTAGTGTATATCCTACCTTGGTAAGAATTGATTTTGGATAGCAAATTTTTATAGCATTAATGCAAATTCACGTTGGAAATTTTTAATAGTTAAGGGACATCAGTATTCTCTCTAAAATAGTGAACTTTTTGAGAAAGATGCCAATGTTTTTGGTTAAAAAGGTTGAAAGAATTTTAATTTCAGTCTTAAGTATCATAGAAAACTCAAAGAATTTTAAGTTTGTTTAGACCCCTTCTCTGTTCCTTCTTTTGGGAAAATTAAAAAAAAACGAAGAGGGGAGGATTTCCAGCCACCCGCCTCCCTCCCCTTTTAGTCGCCCTTTTTCGACACGCAGGGAATACGTTGGAAGTATTCTTTCTCCCTATCCCAGGGATAAATATTTATATATGGGAAATAAATTATATATTGGAATGAATAAAGGCAGACAGTATGAATTATTTTACATGGGTTTTTTATATGTATATGTCTGTGTGTGGATAATATGTATACGCTGAGAGTTAAAGGTATGTATATTTGCGTTTTGTGGATGTGTATGTATATACATGTGCATGGGGGTGGGTTGGGCCATTCTTTCGTCTGTTTCCTTGCACTACCTCGCTAATATGAGAGACAGCGACAAAGCAAAATAATAAAAAATAATAGTATATATGTATATGTATAATCCTCGATAAAAACTTTTCACTATATGTATATGTACTTTATTCTTTCCCCCCTATCTGGAGAAAGATACTTCCCACGTATTCCCTGCGTGGTAGAAGGCGACTAAAGGGGAGGGAGCGGGGGGCTGGAAATCCTCCCTCTCAATTTTTTTTAATTTTTCCCAAAAGAAGGAAACAGAGAAGGGGGCCAGGTGAGGATATTCCCTCATGGCCCAGTTCTCTGTTTTTAAATCGCTACCTCGCAAACGCAGGAAATGGCGAATAGTTTTTGGAAAAAAAAAAAAATGTTGTGTGTGTTATATTTTGTATACGTTGAGATGTATAGGTATGTATATTTGTGTGTGTGGACGTGTATGTTTTACATGTGTATGTGGGTGGGTTGGGCCTTTTCTTTCATCTGTTTCCTTGCGCTACCTCGCTAACGCGGGAGACAGCGACAAAGCAAAATAAATAAATAAACAAATATGTATTGCAGTGGAATTTTTTAAAAAAAGGGGGTGACTGTATTGTTGACTGGTTGGTAAGGTTTTTTTAATGTATGTATGATTCATGGTGAGGTGCCTGAGGATTGGCAGAATGCGTGCATAGTGCCATTGTACAAAGGCAAAGGGGATAAGAGTGAGTGCTCAAATTACAGAGGTATAAGTTTGTTGAGTATTCCTGGTAAATTGTATATGGGGAGGGTATTGATTGAGAGGGTGAAGGCATGTACAGAGCATCAGATTGGGGGAAGAGCAGTGTGGTTTCAGAAGTGGTAGAGGATGTGTGGATCAGGTGTTTGCTTTGAAGAATGTATGTGAGAAATACTTAGAAAAACAAATGGATTTGGATGTAGCATTTATGGATCTGGAGAAGGCATATGATAGAGTTGATAGAGATGCTCTGTGGAAGGTATTAAGAATATATGGTGTGGGAGGCAAGTTATTAGAAGCAGTGAAAAGTTTTTATCGAGGATGTAAGGCATGTGTACGTGAAGGAAGAGAGGAAAGTGATTGGTTCTCAGTGAATGTAGGTTTGTGGCAGGGGTGTGTGATGTCTCCATGGTTGTTTAATTTGTTTATGGATGGGGTTGTTAGGGAGGTAAATGCAAGAGTTTTGGAAAGAAGGGCAAGTATGCAGTCTGTTGTGGATGAGAGAGCTTGGGAAGTGAGTCAGTTGTTGTTCGCTGATGATACAGTGCTGGTGACTGATTCATGTGAGAAACTGCAGAAGCTGGTGACTGAGTTTGGTAAAGTGTGTAAAAGAAGAAAGTTAAGAGTAGATGTGAATAAGAGCAAGGTTATTAGGTACAGTATTGTTGAGGGTCAAGTCAATTGGGAGGTAAGTTTGAATGGAGCAAAACTGGAGGAAATAAAGTGTTTTAGATATCTGGGAGTGGATCTGTTAGCGGATGGAACCATGGAAGTGGAAGTGAATCATAGGTTGGGGGAGGGGGCGAAAATTCTGGGAGCCTTGAAGAATGTTTGGAAGTTGAGAACATTATCTCGGAAAGCAAAAATGGGTATGTTTGAAGGAATAGTGGTTCCAACAATGTTGTATGGTTGCGAGGCGTGGGCTATGGATAGAGTTGTGCGCAGGAGGGTGGATGTGCTGGAAATGAGATGTTTGAGGACAATATGTGGTGTGAGGTGGTTTGATCGAGTAAGTAAGGAAAGAGTAGTAGAGATGTGTGGAAATAAAAAGAGTGTGGTTGAGAGAGCAGAAGAGTTGTTTTGAAATGGTTTGGTCACATGGAGAGAATGAGTGAGGAAAGATTGACCAAGAGGATATATGTGTCAGAGGTGGAGGGAATGAGGAGAAGTGGGAGACCAAATTGGAGGTGGAAAGATGGAGTGAAAAAGATTTTGAGTGCTCGGGGCCTGGATATGCAAGAGGGTGAAAGGCGTGCAAGGAATAGAGTGAATTGGATCGATGTGGTATACCGGGGTCGACGTGCTGTCAATGGATTGAACCAGGGCGTCTGGGGTAAACCATGGAAAGTTGTGTGGGGCCTGGATGTGGAAAGGGAGCTGTGGTTTCAGTGCATTATTACATGACAGCTAGAGACTGAGTGTGAACGAATGTGGGCTTTGTTGTCTTTTCCTAGCACTACCTCGCACACATTTGGGGGGAGGGGGTTGTTATTTCATGTGTGGCGTGGTGGCGATGGGAATGAATAAAGGTAGGCAGTATGAATTATGTACATGTGTATATATGTATATGTCTGTGTGTGTATATATGTGTATACGTTGAGATGTATGGGTATGTATATTTGCGTGTGTGCACGTGTATGTATATACATGTGTATGTGGATGTGTTGGGCCCTTCTTTCGTCTGTTTCCTTGCGCTACCTTGATAACGCGTGAGACAGCGACAAAGCAGAATAATAATACATTTCAATGTATACATGCTTATTCCTGTGCAGACATATACATATATACACATTTACATATCCATACTTGCTACCTCCATCCATTCCTGTTGCCACCCTGCCACACATGAAATAGCATCCCTCCCATCCAGTGAGGCAGTGCTAGGAACAGACAAAAAAGGCCACATTCGTTCACAATCGGTCTCTAGCTGTCATGTGTAATGCACCGAAACCACAGGTCTATTTCCACATCCAGGCCCTACAGACCTTTCCATGGTTTACCCTACATGCTTCACATGCCCTGGTTCATTCCACTCAAAGCACATTGGTCCTGGTAAACCACATCATTCCAGTTCTCTCTATTCGTTGCACGCCTTTCTCCCTCCTGTATGTTCAGGTCCCGATCACTCAAAATCTTTTTCACTCCATCCTTCCACCTCCAGTTTGGTCTCCTGCTTCTTCTTCTTCCCTCCACCTCTGACACATATATCCTCTTTGTCAATTTTTCCACACTCATTCTCTCCATGTGTCCAAACCATTTAAACACACCCTCTTCTGCTCTCTCAACCACACTTTTTATTATCACACAAATCTCTTACAAAGGATGTAAGGCAAATATACATACCTATACATCTCAATGTACACATATATATGTACACACACAGACATATACATATATACACATGTACATAATTCATACTGTCTGCCTCTATTTATTCCGATCGCCACCTCACCAAACTTGGAATAACATCCCCCTCCCCCCTCATGTGTGCGAGGTAGCGCTAGGAAAGTACAACAAAGGCCCCATTTGTTCACACTCAGTCTCTAGCTGTCATGTAATAATGCCCAAAACCACAGCTCCCTTTCCACGTCCAGGCCCCACAGAACTTTCCATGGTTTGCCCCAGACGCTTCACATGCCCTGATTCAATCCATTGACAGCACGTCGACCCTGGCATACCACATCGATCCAATTCACTCTATTCCTTGCCCGCCTTTCATCCTCCTGCATGTTCAGGCCCCGATCACTCAAAATCTTTTTCACTCCATCTTTCCACCTCCAATTTGGTCTCCCACTTCACCTCGTTCCTTCCACCTCCGACACATATATCCTCTTTGTCAATCTTTCCTCTCTCATTCTCTCCATGTGACCAAACCATTTCAAAACACCCTCTTCTGCTCTCTCAACCACACTCTTTTTATTTCCACACATCTCTCTTACCCTTACATTACTTACTCGATCAAACCACCTCACACCACACATTGTCCTCAAACATCTCATTTCCAGCACATCCACCCTCCTGCGCAAAACTCTATCCATAGCCCACGCCTCGCAACCATACAACATTGTTGGAACCACTATTCCTTCAAACATACCACCCATTTTTGCTTTCCGAGATGTTCTCGACTACCACACATTCCTCAAGGCTCCCAGGATTTTCGCCCCCTCCCCCACCCTATGATTCACTTCCGCTTCCATGGTTCCATCCACTGCCAGATCCACTCCCAGATATCTAAAACACTTTACTTCCTCCAGTTTTTCTCCATTCAAACTTACCTCCCAATTGACTTGACCCTCAACCCTACTGTACCTAATAACCTTGCTCTTATTCACATTTATTCTTAACTTTCTTCTTTCACACGCTTTACCAAACTCAGTCACCAGCTTCTGCAGTTTCTCACATGAATCAGTCACCAGCGATATATCATCAGCGAACAACAACTGACTCACTTCCCAAGCTCCCTCATCCCCAACAGACTGCATACTTGCCCCTCTTTCCAAAACTCTTGCATTCACCTCCCTAACAACCCCATCCATAAACAAATTAAACAACCATGGAGACATCACACACCCCTGCCACAAACCTACATTCACTGAGAATCAATCACTTTCCTCTCTTCCTACATGTACACATGCCTTACATCCTCGATAAAAACTTTTCACTGCTTCTAACAACTTGCCTCCCACACCATATATTCTTAGTACCTTCCACAGAGCATCTCTATCAACTCTATCATATGCCTTCTCCAGATCCATAAATGCTACATACAAATCCATTTCCTTTTCTAAGTCTTTCTCACACATTCTTCAAAGCAAACACCTGATCCACACATCCTCTACCACTTCTGAAACCACACTGCTCTTCCCCAATCTGATGCTCTGTACATGAGTTCACCCTCTCAATCAATAGCCTCCCATATAATTTACCAGGAATACTCAACAAACTTATATCTCTGTAATTTAAGCACTCACTCTTATCCCCTTTGCCTTTGTACAATGGCACTATGCAAGCATTCTGCCAATCCTCAGGCACCTCACCATGAATCATACATACGTTGAATAACCTTACCAACCAGTCAACAATACAGTCAACCCCTTTTTAATAGATTCCACTGCAATACCATCCAAACCTACTGCCTTGCCGGCTTTCATCTTCGGCAAAGGTGTATGTATATATATATATATATATATATATATATATATATATATATATATATATATCTTTTTCTTTCATACTATTCGCCATTTCCCGCATTAGCGAGGTAGCGTTAAGAACAGAGGGCTGGGCCTATGAGGGAATATCCTCACCTGGCCCCCTTCTCTGTTCCTTCTTTTGGAAAATAAAAAAAGAAGAGAGGGGAGGATTCCAGCCACCCGCTCCCTCCCCTTATAGTCGCCTTCCACAACACTCAGGGAATATGTGGGAAGTATTCTTTCTCCCCTATCCCCAGAGATAGATATATATATATATAGGATAGGGGAGAAAGAATACTTCTCACGTGTTCCCTGCGTGTCGTAGAAGGCGACTAAAAGGGGAGGGAGCGGGGGGCTGGAAATCATCCCCTCTCATCATTTTTTTTTCTTTTTAATTTTCCAAAAGAAGGAACAGAGAAGGGGGCCAGGTGAGGATATTCCCTCAGAGGTCCAGTCCTCTGTTCTTAACGCCACCTCGCTAATGCGGGAAATGGCGAATAGTTTGAAAGAAAGAAGAAAAGAAATATATATATATATATATATATATATATATATATATATATATATATATATATATATATATATATATATATATATATATATATATATATATATATATTATCCCTGGGGATAGGGGAGCAAGAATACTTCCCACGTATTCCCTGCGTGTCGTAGAAGGCGACTAAAAGGGGAGGGAGCGGGGGGCTGGAAATCCTCCCCTCTCATTTTTTTTTTAATTTTCCAAAAGAAGGAACAGAGAATTGGGCCAGGTGAGGGTAGTCCCTCAAAGGCTCAGTCCTCTGTTCTTAACGCTACCTCGCTAATGCGGGAAATGGCGAATAGTTTGAAAGAAAAGAAGAAATATATATATATATATATATATATATATATATATATATATATATATATATATATATATATATATATATTTTTTTTTTTCATATGTATATATATATATATATATATATATATGTGTGTATATGTGTGTATGTGTGTGTGTATGTATATATATGTATTATCCCTGGGGAAAGGGGTGAAAGAATACTTCCCACGCATTCCTCACGTGTCGTAGAAGGCGACTAGAGGGGACGGGAGCGGGGGGGCCAGAAATCCTCCCCTCCTTGTATTTCTTAACTTTCTAAAAAATGGGAAACAGAAGGAGTCACACGGGGAGTGCTCATCCTTCTAGTAGACTCAGGTTGGGGTGTCTAAATGTGTGTGGATGTAACCAAGATGTCAAAAAAGGAGAGATAGGTAGTATGTTTAAGGAAAGGAACCTGGATGTTTTGGCTCTGAGTAAAACGAAGCTCAAGGGTAAAGGGGAAGAGTGGTTTGGGAATGTCTTGGGAGTAAAGTCAGGGGTTAGTGAGAGGAAAAGAGCAAGGGAAGGAGTAGCAGTACTCCTGAAACAGGAGTTGTGAGAGTATGTGATAGAATGTAAGAAAGTAAATTCTCGATTAATATGGGTAAAACTGAAAGTTGATGGAGAGAGATGGGTGATTATTGGTGCATATGCACCTGGGCATGAGAAGAAAGATCATGAGAGGCAAGTATTTTGAGAGCAGCTGAATGAGTGTGTTAGTGGTTTTGATGCATGTGACCAGGTTATAGTGATGGGTGATTTGAATGCAAAGGTGAGTAATGTGGCAGTTGAGGGAATAATTGGTATACATGGGGTGTTCAGTGTTGTAAATGGAAATGGTGAAGAGCTTTTAGATTTATGTGCTGAAAAAGGACGGGTGATTGGGAATACGTGGTTTAAAAAGCGAGATATACATAAGTATACTTATGTAAGTAGGAGAGATAGCCAGAGAGCGTTATTGGATTACGTGTTAATTGACAGGCGCGCGAAAGAGAGACTTTTGGATGTAAATGTGCTGAGAGGTGCAACTGGAGGGATGTCTGATCATTATCTTGTGGAGGCTAAGGTGAAGATTTGTATGGGTTTTCAGGAAAGAAGAGTGAATGTTGGGGTGAAGAGGGTGGTGAGAGTAAGTGAGCTTGGGAAGGAGACTTGTGTGAGGAAGTACCAGGAGAGACTGCGTACAGAATGGAAAAAGGTGAGAACAATGGAAGTAAGGGGAGTGGGGGAGGAATGGGATGTATTTAGGGAATCAGTGATGGAGTGCGCAAAAGATGCTTGTGGCATGAGAAGCGTGGGAGGTGGGTTGATTAGAAAGGGTAGAGTGGTGGGATGAAGAAGTAAGAGTATTAGTGAAAGAGAAGAGAGAGGCATTTGGATGATTTTTGCAGGGAAAAAATGCAATTGAGTGGGAGATGTATAAAAGAAAGAGACAGGAGGTCAAGAGAAAGGTGCAAGAGGTGAAAAAGAGTGCAAATGAGAGTTGGGGTGAAAGAGTATCATTAAATTTTAGGGAGAATAAAAAGATGTTCTGGAAGGAGGTAAATAAAGTGCGTAAGACGAGGGAGCAAATGGGAACTTCAGTGAAGGGCGCTAATGGGGAGGTGATAACAAGTAGTGGTGATGTGAGAAGGAGATGGAGGGAGTATTTTGAAGGTTTGTTGAATGTGTTTGATGATAGAGTGGCAGATATAGGGTGTCTTGGTCGAGGTGGTGTGCAAAGTGAGAGGGTCAGGGAAAATGATTTGGTAAACAGAGAAGAGGTAGTAAAAGCTGTGCGGAAGATGAAAGCCGGCAAGGCAGCAGGTTTGGATGGTGTTGCAGTGGAATTTATTAAAAAAGGGGGTGACTGTATTGTTGACTGGTTGGTAAGGTTATTTAATGTATGTATGACTCATGGTGAGGTGCCTGAGGATTGGCGGAATGCGTGCATAGTGCCATTGTACAAAGGCAAAGGGGATAAGAGTGAGTGCTCAAATTACAGAGGTATAAGTTTGTTGAGTATTCCTGGTAAATGATATGGGAGGGTATTGATTGAGAGGGTGAAGGCATGTACAGAGCATCAGATTGGGGAAGAGCAGTGTGGTTTCAAAAGTGGTAGAGGATGTGTGGATCAGGTGTTTGCTTTGAAGAATGTATGTGAGAAATACTTAGAAAAGCAAATGGATTTGTATGTAGCATTTATGGATCTGGAGAAGGCATATGATAGAGTTGACAGAGATGCTCTGTGGAAGGTATTAAGAATATATGGTGTGGGAGGAAAGTTGTTAGAAGCAGTGAAAAGTTTTTATCGAGGATGTAAGGCATGTGTACGTGTAGGAAGAGAGGAAAGTGATTGGTTCTCAGTGAATGTAGGTTTGCGGCAGGGGTGTGTGATGTCTCCATGATTGTTTAATTTGTTTATGGATGGGGTTGTTAGGTAGGTGAATGCAAGAGTTTTGGAAAGAGGGGCAAGTTTGAAGTCTGTTGTGGATGAGAGAGCTTGGGAAGTGAGTCAGTTGTTGTTCGCTGATGATACAGTGCTGGTGGCTGATTCATGTGAGAAACTGCAGAAGCTGGTGACTGAGTTTGGTAAAGTGTGTGAAAGAAGAAAGTTAAGAGTAAATGTGAATAAGAGCAAGGTTATTAGGTACAGTAGGGTTGAGGGTCAAGTCAATTGGGAGGTGAGTTTGAATGGAGAAAAACTGGAGGAAGTGAAGTGTTTTAGATATCTGGGAGTGGATCTGTCAGCGGATGGAACCATGGAAGCGGAAGTGGATCATAGGGTGGGGGAGGGGGCGAAAATTTTGGGAGCCTTGAAGAATGTGTGGAAGTTGAGAACATTATCTCGGAAAGCAAAAATGGGTATGTTTGAAGGAATAATGGTTCCAGCAATGTTGCATGGTTGTGAGGCGTGGGCTATGGATAGAGTTGTGCGCAGGAGGGTGGATGTGCTGGAAATGAGATGTTTGAGGACAATGTGTGGTGTGAGGTGGTTTGATCGAGTAAGTAACGTAAGGGTAAGAGAGATGTGTGGAAATAAAATATATATATATATATATATATATATTTATTTATTTTGTTTTCTTTGTCGCTCTCTCCCATGTTAGCGAGGTAGCGTAAGTAAACAGACAAAAGAATGGCCCAACCCACCCACATACACATGTATATACATACACGTCCACACACGCAAATATACATACCTATACATCTCAATGTACACACACACACATATATATACACATGTACACAATTCATACTGTCTGCCTTTATTTATTCCCATCGCCACCCCGCCACACATGGAATAACAACCCCCTCCCCCCTCATGTGTGCGTGGTAGTGCTAGGAAAAGACTACATAGGCCCCATTCGTTCACACTCAGTCTCTAGCTGTCATGTAATAATGCACCGAAACCACAGCTCCCTTTCCACATCCAGGCCCCACAGAAATTTCCATGGTTTACCCCAAACGCTTCACTTGCCCTGGTTCAATCCATTGTCAGCACGTCGACACCTGTATACCACATCGTTCCAATTCACTCTATTCCTTGCACGCCTTTCACCCTCCTGGATGTTTAGGCCCCAATCACTCAAAATCTTTTTCACTCCATCTTTCCACCTCCAATTTGGTCTCCCACTTCTCCTCGTTCCCTCTACCTCTGACACATATATCCTCTTGGTCAATCTTTCCTCACTCAATCTCTCCATGTGACCAAACCATTTCAAAACACCCTCTTCTGCTCTCTCAACCACACTCTTTTTATTTCCACACATCTCTCTTACCCTTACATTACTTACTCAATCAAACCCCCTCATACCACATATTGTCCTCAAACATCTCATTTCCAGCACATCCACCCTCCTGCGCACAACTCTATCCATAGCCCACGCCTCGCAACCATACAACATTGTTGGAACCACTATTCCTTCAAACATACCCATTTTTGCTTTCCAAGATAATGTTCTCGACTTCCAAACATTCTTCAAGGCCCCCAGAATTTTCACCACCTCCCCCACCCTATGATTCACTTCCGCTTCCATGGTTCCATCCGCTGCCAGATCCACTCCCAGATATCTAAAGCACTTTACTTTCTCCAGTTTTTCTCCATTCAAACTTACCTCCCAATTGACTTGACCATCAACAATACTGTACCTAATAACCTTACTCTTATTCACATTTACTCTCAACTTTCTTCTTTCACACACTTTACCAAACTCAGTCACCAGCTTCTGCAGTTTCTCATATGAATCAGCCACCAGCGCTGTATCATCAGCGAACAACAACTGACTCACTTCCCAAGCTCTCTCATCCCAACAGACTGCATACTTGCCCTTCTTTCCAAAACTCTTGCATTTACCTCCCTAACAACCCCATCCATAAACAAATTAAACAACCATGGAGACATCACACACCCCTGCCACAAACCCACATTCTCTGAGAACCAATCACTTTCCTCTCTTCCTACACGTACACATGCCTTACATCCTCGATAAAAACTTTTCACTGCTTCTAACAACTTGTCACCCACACCATATATTCTTAATACCTTCCACAGCGCATATCTATCAACTCTATCATATGCCTTCTCCAGATCCATAAATGCTACTTACAGATCCATTTGCTTTTCAAAGTGTTTCTCACATACATTCTTCAAAGCAAACACCTGATCCACACATCCTCTACCACTTCTGAAACCACACTGCTCTTCCCCAATCTGATGCTCTGTACATGCCTTCACCCTCTCAATCAATACCCTCCCATATAATTTACCAGGAATACTCAACAAACTTTATTTATTTATTTATTTATTATACTTTGTCGCTGTCTCCCGCGTTTGCGAGGTAGCGCAAGGAAACAGACGAAAGAAATGGCCCAACCCCCCCCCATACACATGTATATACATACGTCCACACACCCAAATATACATACCTACACAGCTTTCCATGGCTTACCCCAAACGCTTCACATGCCTTGATTCAATCCACTGACAGCACGTCAACCCCGGTATACCACATCGCTCCAATTCACTCTATTCCTTGCCCTCCTTTCACCCTCCTGCATATTCAGGCCCCGATCACACAAAATCTTTTTCACTCCATCTTTCCACCTCCAATTTGGTCTCCCTCTTCTCCTGGTTCCCTCCACCTCCGACACATATATCCTCTTGGTCAATCTTTCCTCACTCATCCTCTCCATGTGCCCAAACCACTTCAAAACACCCTCTTCTGCTCTCTCAACCACGCTCTTTTTATTTCCACACATCTCTCTTACCCTTACGTTACTCACTCGATCAAACCACCTCACACCACACATTGTCCTCAAACATCTCATTTCCAGCACATCAACAAACTTATACCTCTGTAATTTGAACACTCATTCTTATCCCCTTTGCCTTTGTACAATGGCACTATGCACGCATTCCGCCAATCCTCATGCACCTCACCATGAATAACACATACATTAAATAACCTTACCAACCAGTCAACAATACAGTCAGCCCCTTTTTTTAATGAATTCCACTGCAATACCATCCAAACCTGCTACCTTGCCGGCTTTCATCTTCCGCAAAACTTTTACCACCTCTTCTCTGTTTACTAAATCATTTTCCCTTTTACTACCTCTTCTCTGTTTACTAAATCATTTTCCCTAACCCTCTCACTTTGCACACCACCTCGACCAAAACACCCTATATCTGCCACTCTATCATCAAACACATTCAACAAACCTTGAAAATACTCACTCCATCTCCTTCTCACATCACCACTACTTGTTATCACCTCCCCATTAGCCCCCTTCACTGAAGTTCCCATTTGCTCCCTTGTCTTATGCACTTTATTTATCTCCTTCGAAAACATCTTTTTTTTCTCCCTAAAATTTAATGATACTCTCTCACCCCAACTCTCATTTACCCTCTTTTTCACCTCTTGACCTCCTGCCTCTTTCTTTTATGCATCTCCCACTCATTTGCATTTTTTCCCTGCAAAAATCGTCCTAATGCCTCTCACTTCCCTTTCACTAATAATCTTCCTTTTTCATCCCACCACTCACTACCCTTTCTAATCAACCCACCTCCCACGCTTCTCATATATATATATATATATATATATATATATATATATATATATATATATATATATATATATATATATCTTTTTTCTTTCATACTATTCGCCATTTCCCGCATTAGCGAGGTAGCGTTGAGAACAGAGGACTGGGCCCTTGAGGGAATATCCTCACCTGGGCCCCTTCTCTGTTCCCTCTTTTGGAAAATTAAAAAAAAAAAGTGAGAGGGGAGGATTTCCAGCCCCCCGCTCCCTCCCCTTTTAGTCGCCTTCTACGACACGCAGGGAATACGTGGGAAGTATTCTTTCTCTCCCCTATCCCCAGGGATATATATATATATATATATATATATATATATATATATATATATATATAATGGTATGAAAGAAAGAAAGAATATATATATATATATATATATATATATATATATATATATATTTCTTTTTCTTTCAAACTATTCGCCATTTCCCGCATTAGCGAGGTAGCGTTAAGAACAGAGGCCTGGGCCTTTGAGGGAATACCCTCACCTGGCCCAATTCTCTGTTCCTTCTTTTGGAAAATTAATTTTTTTTCACTTTGTCGCCGTCTCCCGTGCTTGCGAGGCAGCACAAGGAAACAGACGAAAGAAACGGCCCAACCCCCCCCCATACACATGCACATACATACGTCCACACACGCAAATATACATACCCACACAGCCCCCCACGGCTCACCCCAGACGCCCCACACGCCCTGATTGAATCCACCGACAGCACGTCAACCCCGGCACACCACACTGCTCCAATTCACTCCATTCCCCCCCCCCCCCCACCCCCCCGCATGTTCAGGCCCCGACCACACAAAACCCCCCCACTCCATCTTTCCACCCCAATCCGGTCTCCCCCCCTCCCCGTTCCCTCCACCTCCGACACACACATCCTCCTGGTCAATCTCTCTCCTCACTCATCCTCCCACGCGCCCCAAACCACTTCAAAACACCCTCCTCCGCTCTCTCAACCACGCTCCCCCCATTTCCACACATCTCTCCCACCCTTACGTCACTCACTCGATCAAACCACCTCACACCACACACCGCCCCAAACACCTCACCTCCAGCACATCCACCCTCCCGCGCACAACTCCATCCATAGCCCACGCCTCGCAACCACACAACATTGTTGGAACCACCATTCCCTCAAACACACCCACCCCTGCTCTCCGAGATAATGCTCTCGACCTCCACACACCCCCCAAGGCCCCAGAATTTTCACCACCTCCCCCACCCTATGATTCACTTCCGCTTCCATGGTTCCATCCGCTGCCAGATCCACTCCCAGATATCTAAAGCACTTTACTTTCTCCAGTTTTTCTCCATTCAAACTTACCTCCCAATTGACTTGACCATCAACAATACTGTACCTAATAACCTTACTCTTATTCACATTTACTCTCAACTTTCTTCTTTCACACACTTTACCAAACTCAGTCACCAGCTTCTGCAGTTTCTCATATGAATCAGCCACCAGCGCTGTATCATCAGCGAACAACAACTGACTCACTTCCCAAGCTCTCTCATCCCAACAGACTGCATACTTGCCCTTCTTTCCAAAACTCTTGCATTTACCTCCCTAACAACCCCATCCATAAACAAATTAAACAACCATGGAGACATCACACACCCCTGCCACAAACCCACATTCTCTGAGAACCAATCACTTTCCTCTCTTCCTACACGTACACATGCCTTACATCCTCGATAAAAACTTTTCACTGCTTCTAACAACTTGTCACCCACACCATATATTCTTAATACCTTCCACAGCGCATATCTATCAACTCTATCATATGCCTTCTCCAGATCCATAAATGCTACTTACAGATCCATTTGCTTTTCAAAGTGTTTCTCACATACATTCTTCAAAGCAAACACCTGATCCACACATCCTCTACCACTTCTGAAACCACACTGCTCTTCCCCAATCTGATGCTCTGTACATGCCTTCACCCTCTCAATCAATACCCTCCCATATAATTTACCAGGAATACTCAACAAACTTTATTTATTTATTTATTTATTATACTTTGTCGCTGTCTCCCGCGTTTGCGAGGTAGCGCAAGGAAACAGACGAAAGAAATGGCCCAACCCCCCCCCATACACATGTATATACATACGTCCACACACCCAAATATACATACCTACACAGCTTTCCATGGCTTACCCCAAACGCTTCACATGCCTTGATTCAATCCACTGACAGCACGTCAACCCCGGTATACCACATCGCTCCAATTCACTCTATTCCTTGCCCTCCTTTCACCCTCCTGCATATTCAGGCCCCGATCACACAAAATCTTTTTCACTCCATCTTTCCACCTCCAATTTGGTCTCCCTCTTCTCCTGGTTCCCTCCACCTCCGACACATATATCCTCTTGGTCAATCTTTCCTCACTCATCCTCTCCATGTGCCCAAACCACTTCAAAACACCCTCTTCTGCTCTCTCAACCACGCTCTTTTTATTTCCACACATCTCTCTTACCCTTACGTTACTCACTCGATCAAACCACCTCACACCACACATTGTCCTCAAACATCTCATTTCCAGCACATCAACAAACTTATACCTCTGTAATTTGAACACTCATTCTTATCCCCTTTGCCTTTGTACAATGGCACTATGCACGCATTCCGCCAATCCTCATGCACCTCACCATGAATAACACATACATTAAATAACCTTACCAACCAGTCAACAATACAGTCAGCCCCTTTTTTTAATGAATTCCACTGCAATACCATCCAAACCTGCTACCTTGCCGGCTTTCATCTTCCGCAAAACTTTTACCACCTCTTCTCTGTTTACTAAATCATTTTCCCTTTTACTACCTCTTCTCTGTTTACTAAATCATTTTCCCTAACCCTCTCACTTTGCACACCACCTCGACCAAAACACCCTATATCTGCCACTCTATCATCAAACACATTCAACAAACCTTGAAAATACTCACTCCATCTCCTTCTCACATCACCACTACTTGTTATCACCTCCCCATTAGCCCCCTTCACTGAAGTTCCCATTTGCTCCCTTGTCTTATGCACTTTATTTATCTCCTTCGAAAACATCTTTTTATTCTCCCTAAAATTTAATGATACTCTCTCACCCCAACTCTCATTTACCCTCTTTTTCACCTCTTGACCTCCTGCCTCTTTCTTTTATGCATCTCCCACTCATTTGCATTTTTTCCCTGCAAAAATCGTCCTAATGCCTCTCACTTCCCTTTCACTAATAATCTTCCTTTTTCATCCCACCACTCACTACCCTTTCTAATCAACCCACCTCCCACGCTTCTCATATATATATATATATATATATATATATATATATATATATATATATATATATATATATATATATATCTTTTTTCTTTCATACTATTCGCCATTTCCCGCATTAGCGAGGTAGCGTTGAGAACAGAGGACTGGGCCCTTGAGGGAATATCCTCACCTGGGCCCCTTCTCTGTTCCCTCTTTTGGAAAATTAAAAAAAAAAGTGAGAGGGGAGGATTTCCAGCCCCCCGCTCCCTCCCCTTTTAGTCGCCTTCTACGACACGCAGGGAATACGTGGGAAGTATTCTTTCTCCCCTATCCCCAGGGATATATATATATATATATATATATATATATATATATATATATATATATAATGGTATGAAAGAAAGAAAGAATATATATATATATATATATATATATATATATATATATATATTTCTTTTTCTTTCAAACTATTCGCCATTTCCCGCATTAGCGAGGTAGCGTTAAGAACAGAGGCCTGGGCCTTTGAGGGAATACCCTCACCTGGCCCAATTCTCTGTTCCTTCTTTTGGAAAATTAATTTTTTTTCACTTTGTCGCCGTCTCCCGCGCTTGCGAGGCAGCACAAGGAAACAGACGAAAGAAACGGCCCAACCCCCCCCCATACACATGCACATACATATGTCCACACACGCAAATATACATACCCACACAGCCCCCCACGGCTCACCCCAGACGCCCCACACGCCCTGATTGAATCCACCGACAGCACGTCAACCCCGGCACACCACACTGCTCCAATTCACTCCATTCCCCCCCCCCCCCCCCACCCCCCCGCATGTTCAGGCCCCGACCACACAAAACCCCCCCCACTCCATCTTTCCACCCCCAATCCGGTCTCCCCCCCCTCCCCGTTCCCTCCACCTCCGACACACACATCCTCCTGGTCAATCTCTCCTCACTCATCCTCCCCACGCGCCCAAACCACTTCAAAACACCCTCCTCCGCTCTCTCAACCACGCTCCCCCCATTTCCACACATCTCTCCCACCCTTACGTCACTCACTCGATCAAACCACCTCACACCACACACCGCCCCCAAACACCTCACCTCCAGCACATCCACCCTCCCGCGCACAACTCCATCCATAGCCCACGCCTCGCAACCACACAACATTGTTGGAACCACCATTCCCTCAAACACACCCACCCCTGCTCTCCGAGATAATGCTCTCGACCTCCACACACCCCCCAAGGCCCCCAGAATTCCCGCCCCCTCCCCCACCCCACGATCCACCCCCGCTCCCACGGCTCCATCCGCTGCCAGATCCACTCCAAGACATCCAAAACACTCCACCTCCTCCAGCTCTTCTCCATTCAAACTCACCCCCCAACCGACCTGACCCTCAACCCCACTGCACCCAACAACCCTGCTCCCATTCACATCCACCCTTAACCCTCTTCTTCCACACACCCCACCAAACTCGGTCACCAGCCCCTGCAGCTTCCCACACGAACCAGCTACCAGCGCTGCATCACCAGCGAACAACAACTGACTCACCTCCCAAGCTCTCTCATCCCCAACAGACCCCACACTTGCCCCTCTTTCCAAAACTCCCGCACCCACCTCCCCAACAACCCCATCCACAAACAAATCAAACAACCACGGAGACATCACACACCCCCGCCGCAAACCCACATTCACCGAGAACCAATCACTTTCCTCTCTTCCTACACGCACACATGCCCCACATCCCCGACAAAAACTTTTCACTGCTTCTAACAACTTTCCACCCACACCATATATTCTTAATACCTTCCACAGAGCATCTCTATCAACTCTATCATATGCCTTCTCCAGTTCCATAAATGCTACATACAAATCCATTTGCTTTTCTAAGTATTTCTCACATACATTCTTCAAAGCAAACACCTGATCCACACATCCTCTACCACTTCTGAAACCACACTGCTCTTCCCCAATCTGATGCTCTGTACATGCCTTCACCCTCTCAATCAATACCCTCCCATATAATTTACCAGGAATACTCAACAAACTTATACCTCTGTAATCTGAGCACTCACTCTTATCCCCTTTGCCTTTGTACAATGGCACTATGCACGCATTCCGCCAATCCTATATATATATATATATATATTTATTTATTATACTTTGTAGCTGTCTCCCGCGTTTGCGAGGTAGCGCAAGGAAACAGACGAAAGAAATGGCCCAACCCCCCCCATACACATGCATATACATACGTCCACACACGCAAATATACACACCCACACAGCCTTCCATGGTTTACCCCAGACGCTTCACATGCCCTGCTTCAATCCACTGACAGACGTCAACCCCGGTATACCACATCGATCCAATTCACTCTATTCCTTGCCCTCCTTTCACCCTCCTGCATGTTCAGGCCCCGATCACACAAAATCTTTTTCACTCCATCTTTCCACCTCCAATTTGGTCTCCCTCTTCTCCTTGTTCCCTCCACCTCCGACACATATATCCTCTTGGTCAATCTTTCCTCACTCATTCTCTCCATGTGCCCAAACCACTTCAAAACACCCTCTTCTGCTCTCTCAACCACGCTCTTTTTATTTCCACACATCTCTCTTACCCTTACGTTACTCACTCGATCAAACCACCTCACACCACACATTGTCCTCAAACATCTCATTTCCAGCACATCCATCCTCCTGCGCACAACTCTATCCATAGCCCACGCCTCGCAACCATACAACATTGTTGGAACCACTATTCCTTCAAACATACCCATTTTTGCTTTCCGAGATAATGTTCTCGACTTCCACACATTCTTCAAGGCCCCCAGGATTTTCGCCCCCTCCCCCACCCTATGATCCACTTCCGCTTCCATGGTTCCATCCGCTGCCAGATCCACTCCCAGATATCTAAAACACTTCACTTCCTCCAGTTTTTCTCCATTCAAACTCACCTCCCAATTGACTTGACCCTCAAACCTACTGTACCTAATAACCTTGCTCTTATTCACATTTACTCTTAACTTTCTTCTTCCACACACTTTTCCAAACTCAGTCACCAGCTTCTGCAGTTTCTCACATGAATCAGCCACCAGCGCTGTATCATCAGCGAACAACAACTGACTCACTTCCCAAGCTCTCTCATCCCCAACAGACTTCATACTTGCCCCTCTTTCCAAAACTCTTGCATTTACCTCCCTAACAACCCCATCCATAAACAAATTAAACAACCATGGAGACATCACACACCCCTGCCGCAAACCTACATTCACTGAGAACCAATCACTTTCCTCTCTTCCTACACGTACACATGCCTTACATCCTCGATAAAAACTTTTCACTGCTTCTAACAACTTTCCTCCCACACCATATATTCTTAATACCTTCCACAGAGCATCTCTATCAACTCTATCATATGCCTTCTCCAGATCCATAAATGCTACATACATTTGCGGAAGATGAAAGCCGGCAAGGCAGCAGGTTTGGATGGTATTGCAGTGGAATTTATTAAAAAAGGGGGTGACTGTATTGTTGACTGGTTGGTAAGGTTATTTAATGTATGTATGACTCATGGTGAGGTGCCTGAGGACTGGCGGAATGCGTGCATAGTGCCATTGTACAAAGGCAAAGGGGATAAGAGTGAGTGCTCAAATTACAGAGGTATAAGTTTGTTGAGTATTCCTGGTAAATTATATGGGAGGGTATTGATTGAGAGGGTGAAGGCATGTACAGAGCATCAGATTGGGGAAGAGCAGTGTGGTTTCAGAAGTGGTAGAGGATGTGTGGATCAGGTGTTTGCTTTGAAGAATGTATGTGAGAAATACTTAGAAAAGCAAATGGATTTGTATATATATATATATATATATATATATATATATATATTACCTGCGTGTCGTAAAAGGGGAGGGAGCAGGGGGCTGGAAATCCTCCCATCTCGCTTTTTTTTTTTTTTTTTTTTTCCAAAGGAGGGAACAGAGAAGGGGGCCAGGTGAGGATATTGCCTCATAGGCCCAGTCCTATGTTCTCAACGCAACCTCGCTAATGCGGGAAATGGCGAATAGTATGAAAGAAAAGAATATATATTTTTATCCCTGGGGATAGGGGAGAAAGAATACTTCCCATGCATTTCTCATGTGTCATAGAAGGCAACTAAAGGGGACGGGAGCGTGGGGATGGAAACCCTCCCCTCCTTGTATTTTAGCTTTCTAAAAGGGGAAGCAGAAGGAGTCACGCGGGGAATGTTCATCCTCCTCGAAGGCTCTGATTGGGATGTCTAAATGTGTGTGGATGTAACCAAGATGAGAAAGAAGGAGAGATAGATAGTATGTTTGAGGAAAGGGACCTGGATGTTTTGGCTCTGAGTGAAACGAAGCTCAAGGGTAAAGGGGAAGAGTGGGTTGGGAATGTCTTTGGAGTAAAGTCAATGGTTAGTGAGAGGACAAGAGCAATGGAAGGAGTAGCACTACTCCTGAAACAGGAGTGGTGGGAGTATGTGATAGAGTGTAAGAAAATAAACTCAGATTGATATGGGTGAAACTGAATGTCGATGGAGAGAGATGGGTGATTATTGGTGCATATGCACCTGGGCATGAGAAGAAAGATCACGAGAGGCAAGTGTTTTAGGAGCAGCTGAGTGTGTTAGTAGTTTTGATGCACGAGACTGGGTTATAGTGATGGGTGATTTGAATGCAAAGGTGAGTAATGTGGCAGTTGAGGGAATAATTGGTGTACATGGGGGTGTTCAGTGTTGTAAATGAAAATGGTGAAGAGCTTGTATTATGTGCTGAAAAAAGACTGATGCTTGGGAATACCTGGTTTAAAAAGAGAGATATACATAAGTACACGTATGTAAGTAGGAGAGATGGCCAGAGAGCATTATTGGATGGCGTGTTAATTGATAGGCGCGTGAAAGAGAGAGTTTTGGATGTTAATGTGCTGAGAGGTGCAACTGGAGGGATGTCTGATCATTATCTTGTGGAGGTGAAGGTGAAGATTTGTAGAGGTTTTCAAAAAAGAAGGGAGAAAGTTGGGGTGAAAAGAGTGGTAAGAATAAGTGAGCTTGGGAAAGAGACTTGTGTGAGGAAGTACCAGGAGAGACTGAGTACAGACTGGAAAAAGGATATATGTGTCAGAGGTGGAGAGAACGAGGAGAAGTGGGAGACCACATTGGAGGTGGAAAGATGGAGTGAAAAAGATTTTGAGTGATCGGAGCCTGAACATGTAGGAGGGTGAAAGTTGTGCAAGGAATAGAGTGAATTGGAACGATGTGGTATATTGGGGTCGACATGCTGTCAATGGATTGAACCAGGGCATATGAAGCGTCTAGGGTAAACCATGGAAAGTTGTGTGGGGCCAGGATGTGGAAAGGGAGCTGTGGTTTCAGTGCATTACACATGACAGGTGGAGACTGAGTGTGAGTGAATGTGGTCTTTGTTGTCTTTTCTTTGCAGTACCTTGCATGTGCACGGGGTAGGGGGGTGCCATATATTTGTGGCGGGTTGGCATCGGGAATGGGTGAAGGGAACAAAAAATGTGTCAGGTTTTTATTGTGTTCCTCTTCAATCTGACTGCATAATTACATTATCCCCATAAGCAAAAGTACCTTTTGCTCCCTCCATAGGAAGGAATTCATCAATCACTCTTTGTTAAGCAGCCACTCCATTTTTCACTGCAGAAGTTGTTTTTTTTTTTTTTTTTTTTTTTTTTTTTTTTTTTTTTTTTGCCGCTGTCTCCCGCGTTTGCGAGGTAGCGCAAGGAAACAGACGAAAGAAATGGCCCAACTCACCCCCATACACATGTATATACATACGTCCACACACGCAAATATACATACCTACACAGCTTTCCATGGTTTACCTCAGACGCCTCACATGCCTTGATTCAATCCACTGACAGCACGTCAACCCCGGTATACCACATCGCTCCAATTCACTCTATTCCTTGCCCTCCTTTCACCCTCCTGCATGTTCAGGCCCCGATCACACAAAATCTTTTTCACTCCATCTTTCCACCTCCAATTTGGTCTCCCTCTTCTCCTCGTTCCCTCCACCTCTGACACATATATTCTCTTGGTCAATCTTTCCTCACTCATTCTCTCCATGTGCCCGAACCATTTCAAAACACCCTCTTCTGCTCTCTCAACCACGCTCTTTTTATTTCCACACATCTCTCTTACCCTTACGTTACTTACTCGATCAAACCACCTCACACCACATATTGTCCTCAAACATCTCATTTCCAGCACATCCATCCTCCTACGCACAACTCTATCCATAGCCCACGTCTCGCAACCATACAACATTGTTGGAACCACTATTCCTTCAAACATACCCATTTTTGCTTTCCGAGATAATGTTCTCTACTTCCACACATTCTTCAAGGCTCCCAGAATTTTCGCCCCCTCCCCCACCCTATGATCCACTTCCGCTTCCATGGTTCCATCCGCTGCCAGATCCACTCCCAGATATCTAAAACACTTCACTTCCTCCAGTTTTTCTCCATTCAAACTCACCTCCCAATTGACTTGACCCTCAACCCTACTGTACTTAATAACCTTGCTCTTATTCACATTTACTCTTAACTTTCTTCTTTCACACACTTTACCAAACTCAGTCACCAGCTTCTGCAGTTTCTCACATGAATCAGCCACCAGCGCTGTATCATCAGCGAACAACAACTGACTCACTTCCCAAGCTCTCTCATCCCCAACAGACTTCATACTTGCCCCTCTTTCCAAAACTCTTGCATTCACCTCCCTAACAACCCCATCCATAAACAAATTAAACAACCATGGAGACATCACACACCCCTGCCGCAAACCTACATTCACTGAGAACCAATCACTTTCCTCTCTTCCTACACGTACACATGCCTTACATCCTTGATAAAAACTTTTCACTGCTTCTAACAACTTGCCTCCCACACCATATATTCTTAATACCTTCCACAGAGCATCTCTATCAACTCTGTCATATGCCTTCTCCAGATCCATAAATGCTACATACAAATCCATTTGCTTTTCTAAGTATTTCTCACATACATTCTTCAAAGCAAACACCTGATCCACACATCCTCTACCACTTCTGAAACCACACTGCTCTTCCCCAATCTGATGCTCTGTACATGCCTTCACCCTCTCAATCAGTATCCTCCCATATAATTTACCAGGAATACTCAACAAACTTATACCTCTGTAATTTGAGCACTCACTCTTATCCCCTTTGCCTTTGTACAATGGCACTATGCACGCATTCCGCCAATCCTCAGGCACCTCACCATGAGTCATACATACATTAAATAACCTTACCAACCAGTCAACAAGAAGGTATGTGATTGAATTTATAAAGTTTCCCATGTGCTTCAAAGCCAGTGTAAGGTTTTTCTTCATCTCATATATCCACATGATAGTAGGCACTCTTTATTGTGCTGAACACCTTATACTGTGAAGTATTATTCACCATCTCATCTTTTTGTGGCAAGGGATAAGTGTCAAGTTTTGTGAACCAATTTATAGTTTGAGAATAGTCTATAACCAATCTCTTCTTGTGATTTTCTCCAGAAGTGACTTATATTTGTGCCCTCCTTGTTGAGTTGCTGGGCCTTATAATCCCTTCTTGGAGCATACACTCAGTTTCTGTTTCATCAAACTTCTTGTCAGCCATGGAGTATGGTCTGGATATGATAGCAATAGGTTTGCACTCCGCTACCTGATTTCTTAAAAGAAATTGAGTTGGCACTTTTACAGCAACTAGTCCACATATCTTAAGGGAGGCCTTTCTCATTCGAATGCCACTTCCAGCACAGAGTGAGTTTGTAAGAATTCATGACCCAAAATCGCATCATTGCAAAACCTTAATGCCATGATAAGTTTCGTCTTGCAGCTCTAGGTTCACAGTACACTTACCCAAGATTTTTTAGGAAAGTGATACATCGGCCATGGATACTTCTCCTTTGTCAGGATGGATGATTATCATGCACAGAGTTTTCAGAACTACCATTATCATTAAGAGCATTAACAGGAACCCCGTTGATTTTTGAATGGCATACAGATTTATTAAGGCATGAAGGTGTGGCTCCAGCTAGAGTAGCAAGCATTGTAGCAGAGTGTTTTGAGTCGAGTGAGTTTCACAGATTGACGTACCTTAGCATAATGCCCCTTTTTCTTACATTTCAAACACATCTCCTCCTTAGCAGGGACACTGACTGTGGGGGTGCTGGTTATAACCACGGATAAGCACAGAAGAGCTTTGGTTGTAGCAGCTGAAACTGTATTACCTTTCTTTTCTGTGATTTCCAGCATTTATTGGTTTAGCCATAGTATAAGAGGCAGAATGTTTCTTGGACATTTCCAGTGTGCGGGCCTGCTCATATGCAGTCTCTAAGTTTAGGGTTTTGTTTTCTGGTAGTCGCTGACGTGTTGGGCCTGAGGCTAGCCCATTAGTAAAGGCATCTCCAACATAGTTGTCACATGCCTCCATGAAAGTCACAGCTTTAAACTGGCCATCCTTAGCTAGGAGCTTCAATGCCTGGAGAAACTGGTCAAGAGACTCGCCTAGTTCTTGTCTACGAGTGGCAAGATCATATCTTGCGAATATTTTATTTTTGGGTTTCAAATACAATGCTGTCAAGGCCTTCTCAGCCTTTTCATATGTATCATAGTCCGTTATGTAGTAATCCACTCATGGAGCAATGTAGTTAGTGAGGAGAACAAGTTTATCTGCCACAGGAGATGTTTTCTGCACGACCATGGAGAAGTTTGTAAATGTCTTGAGCCAGTGGTTCCACTCCTTAGCAGCAGTGGCAGAATCTAGATCCACTTCAGAGAGGTCAGGGTGTAGAAACCATTCTGTGACCTCTTAGAAATTGTTTGTGCAATAAATTGAAGCAAACCAACTGGATAACAGGACTTGTGGTTTTATTGCACATACAGTAGGACTGCAGTTACATCTTGTAACAAAACATGCATACTATACACAATACAGCACTTGTTCTAAAGTTAAGTTATACATCTAGCAGACAAACCAACATAAAGAAAACCTTATCCACAATTCGTACTTATCAGGAAATACATTAAAGGAGAGTAATTAATTAACCTGTGTTTACAAGGTACTCGGCTCGTCTGAGCTGGCACATGACAGGGACCCCTAATGTAGTTACGGATGGATTTCTAATGTAAAGCTGTAACAATTTACAACTTCAAACATTACTACATGATGCACATCAGTAGCAAGGGAAGAAGCCTTATCTAATTAGTCAAGATATTTTTGCGAACCACTTAGTCATAAACTGGCATCTTATGAGAGGGGACGATTCTTCTTCCCTTTCCTCTTAAAGTTTTCTGCCTACAATTACTTGAGTTCCTTATTGGTTCAGTCTTCTGAATGTGACCAGCACTTGAGCCACGTCATCTTTCTCCATTTCTTTAAAGACTAAATTTTTTGTAAGAGTTACAATTAATTGTACCTGGGACAGGCTTTCTTCCTGTCCAAAGCCTTAGAAACCATATACACACTAAGGCCATAGTGTATCCAAAGCACCATTCACTGTGAGAGTTTGATTTCCTCCCATATAATAGCAATGTCTTCCACATCATTCAGAATTTTATAAATCTTCCACCAATCTATGATTGAAAGCATACCTTCCCCATTTGTACCTTTGAGGAGTTATTGTAATGTCCTCTTAAGGAAATATTCCTTGAAAATGGCAATCATTCCCAGATCCATGGGCTGAAGCAAGGATGTGATGGTTTCAGGGAGGGACTCGACCCTCACATGGGGTTGGTATCAGTCAGGTGTTGCAGATGACATGACATTGTCAAGAACAAGCAGTGGTTCATGGTCTAAATCTTTACAGGCAATAGCACTGTACAGCTAGACAGAAAGAGCCAATAAACCAATCGATTAAGAATTTTTTGTTAGCCAAAGCCGTGGGATTAAAATACCAGACTGCATACCCCTTCATAGTCCTAGGATTTTATGAATGAAACATGAACAAGGGCATAATTTTAAGATCTCCCATAGCATTCCCTTTCAATAGTAGTATATAGTGATCTTTGGCTGCCTTGATCCCTGGAGCACTCTGTTCTTCTTTGTTATTTTTTTTTCCAACAACCCAGTCTAATCTTTGTGAAATCCCTGTCAAGTTATGTAGCCTCTTTCTTCAATAAATTTCTTTAAACACAAGGTGAAAAAAAGGGCAAATGAGAGTTGGGGTGAGAGACTATCAGTAAATTTTAGGGAGAATAAAAAGATGTTCTGGAAGGAGGTAAATAGGGTGCGTAAGACAAGGGAGCAAATGGGAACTTCAGTGAAGGGCGTAAATGGGGAGGTGATAACAAGTAGTGGTGATGTGAGAAGGAGATGGAATGAGTATTTTGAAGGTTTGTTGAATGTGTCTGATGACAGAGTGGCAGATATAGGGTGTTTTGGTCGAGGTGGTGTGCAAAGTGAGAGGGTTAGGGAAAATGATTTGGTAAACAGAGAAGAGGTAGTAAAAGCTTTGCGGAAGATGAAAGCCGGCAAGGCAGCAGGTTTGGATGGTATTGCAGTGGAATTTATTAAAAAAGGGGGTGACTGTATTGTTGACTGGTTGGTAAGGTTATTTAATGTATGTATGACTCATGGTGAGGTGCCTGAGGATTGGCGGAATGCGTGCATAGTGCCATTGTACAAAGGCAAAGGGGATAAGAGTGAGTGCTCAAATTACAGAGGTATAAGTTTGTTGAGTATTCCTGGTAAATTATATGGGAGGGTATTGATTGAGAGGGTGAAGGCATGTACAGAGCATCAGATTGGGGAAGAGCAGTGCGGTTTCAGAAGTGGTAGAGGATGTGTGGATCAGGTGTTTGCTTTGAAGAATGTATGTGAGAAATACTTAGAAAAGCAAATGGATTTGTATGTAGCATTTATGGATCTGGAGAAGGCATATGATAGAGTTGATAGAGATGCTCTGTGGAAGGTATTAAGAATATATGGTGTGGGAGGCAAGTTGTTAGAAGCAGTGAAAAGTTTTTATCGAGGATGTAAGGCATGTGTACGTGTAGGAAGAGAGAAAGTGATTGGTTCTCAGTGAATGTAGGTTTGCGGCAGGGGTGTGTGATGTCTCCATGGTTGTTTAATTTGTTTATGGATGGGGTTGTTAGGGAGGTAAATGCAAGAGTCCTGGAAAGAGGGGCAAGTATGAAGTCTGTTGGGGATGAGAGAGCTTGGGAAGTGAGTCAGTTGTTGTTCGCTGATGATACAGCGCTGGTGGCTGATTCATGTGAGAAACTGCAGAAGCTGGTGACTGAGTTTGGTAAAGTGTGTGGAAGAAGAAAGTTAAGAGTAAATGTGAATAAGAGCAAGGTTATTAGGTACAGTAGGGTTGAGGGTCAAGTCAATTGGGAGGTGAGTTTGAATGGAGAAAAACTGGAGGAAGTGAAGTGTTTTAGATATCTGGGAGTGGATCTGTCAGCGGATGGAACCATGGAAGCGGAAGTGGATCATAGGGTGGGGGAGGGGGCGAAAATTTTGGGAGCCTTGAAAAATGTGTGGAAGTCGAGAACAGTATCTCGGAAAGCAAAAATGGGTATGTTTGAAGGAATAGTGGTTCCAACAATGTTGTATGGTTGCGAGGCGTGGGCTATGGATAGAGTTGTGCGCAGGAGGATGGATGTGCTGGAAATGAGATGTTTGAGGACAATGTGTGGTGTGAGGTGGTTTGATCGAGTAAGTAACGTAAGGGTAAGAGAGATGTGTGGAAATAAAAAGAGCGTGGTTGAGAGAGCAGAAGAGGGTGTTTTGAAATGGTTTGGTCACATGGAGAGAATGAGTGAGGAAAGATTGACCAAGAGGATATATGTGTCGGAGGTGGAGGGAACGAGGAGAAGAGGGAGACCAAATTGGAGGTGGAAAGATGGAGTGAAAAAGATTTTGTGTGATCGGGGCCTGAACATGCAGGAGGGTGTAAGGAGGGCAAGGAATAGAGTGAATTGGAGCGATGTGGTATACAGGGGTTGACGTGCTGTCAGTGGAGTGAATCAAGGCATGTGAAGCGTCTGGGGTAAACCATGGAAAGCTGTGTAGGTATGTATATTTGCGTGTGTGGACGTGTGTATGTACATGTGTATGGGGGGGGGGGTTGGGCCATTTCTTTCGTCTGTTTCCTTGCGCTACCTCGCAAACGCGGGAGACAGCGACAAAGTATAAAAAAAAAAAAAAAAAAAAAAAAAAAAAACAAGAAAAAACAGGTACATTTGTTGAGAATGAATGTTCACATGCAATTATTTGTATATTGGTTGGTGGGCTATGATATGGAACCTATCTTGCCAGTTTAGATACAAATCTATTAGCGCTTTACCAAATCAGTAAAAGGTACAGGATAAAGTATGTATCTCAAATTATGCTAAAATACTTTAGTATTAAAAGAAAAGATTGTTAAAGGCCTTAGGATATAAAGTTTAAATAT
Source organism: Panulirus ornatus (assembly GCF_036320965.1). Classification (NCBI taxonomy): domain Eukaryota; kingdom Metazoa; phylum Arthropoda; class Malacostraca; order Decapoda; family Palinuridae; genus Panulirus; species Panulirus ornatus. The sequence continues at coordinate 29,612,289 of NC_092233.1, forward strand.
TCTCTATTTTTTTTTATATATATTTTCTTCAGTTGATGCAGGTGTGTTACATTACTTGCAACATGCCTTAACTCTAGAATGTCTAAAATCCTAAATGTTTCAAATTGAAGCTCTGGTGTATGAAATTCTTTATGGTAGATTTTGCTGTTTTCTGCAGTACTTGTTAACTTTTGTATTTAAGTTTTTTGGTTTTTGTACATAAATGTATATATTTTTATCATGTTGATTTTTGTTGTTTTTTGTATTATATTTATAGACAACAACATGCTTGTATTTCATTTTATTTTTCACTGTTTTGCTTCGATCTGGAAAATTCCCATATGCTATGCTTTGGCATATATTTTATCTTTACTACTTGATTTGTCTCATTAAAGCATCATTGAAAATTATAAGTCTAAGATGTCATATTTTTTCACTTCCATGTTGACCAGTACAAACGGTTATGAAAAGTATCTCAAAAGTAATTTGTCATAGATTGCTTATACCAAACTTTTCTCCAGCAGTGACATTATAGACAAAAACCTCATTTATAGCTTGAACTAAGTCTGATTTGTTCACATCCCAAATAGGTTTCATATTGAATTGTTGAGGGCACTATCATGCAGAGTTATGTAAAGTCCACACCTGGAGCTACTGGAAGGGGATTCTTCCTTCTTAGATGCTAGCATTTTAAATCCCACTTTATAATAATAATAATAAATAAAATAATGTTTATTACAAATTTTTGCTAACTGGTTTTCGGTCATTTTTCTACCTCTTATATCTTGGCAGGGGGCATGTTAACTAATCCCCCTGTTATTTCTTATGAAGCTTCGCTGTAATTGCCTCAAGATTCGAGTTAATATTCTCAATAGCTACGTCATTTTTTGATACAGAATTAAGATTAGCTTTGACAAAGAGCAAGACACCTCCATTTACTTTATTTTTCCTATCACTTAAACATAGTGTTATCTGGGAATTGCATATTTGGTAAGGAAATATCTGATTTCAATATCTAATCACAATTCAGGGATACCAATTGTATCATAACTTTCTTCTGATGCTGGAAGTTTGTGTTTTATATTGTTTTATTACATCAAATATTCTGATCAGTAATTGTGAATTGTCACAAGAAGTACTTATGGAAGAATGTGTGGGATGGTGTATGTGAGGGAGACATGTAAAGACAGGGATAAGTGGAGACTCTTTTGCATTGGCCACCCCTTGATAGGAGTTTCTGGAGGTAATGGGCATCATAGATATATGGAGAGGATGATCCTGCTATCTTTTTTTTTCTCTAAAACAGATGTAGAATAGCTGAAAAGCTTGCCAGAATGAGAAAGAGGAAGTATTGTAAACTTTGCATAAGGTGTGTAGCAAAGTGGGAGGATTGTATGGGATAACCATTGAATTTGCCAAAACAGGGAGTGACATTGTTGTTGATTTGTCAGTCAAGCCAATCTTCATTAGTAAGGCCAAAGTTGAGGTGCATAAGTACTGGAATTATGTATGTTTAGGGTCTTCATATGTAGGCAAGACAGACAAAAGTGAGTGTATGTATCATGGGTACATATCCTTTAGATATGCTTAGTTAGGTGTATGGGACAGTGATTAAGAGGGTGGTAGCATACACATATCTGACTAGGGAGGAGTGCTACATCTTCAGGAGAGGTAGAGATATAGGGACCATTTGTTTGCTTTGAAGAATTTTGAGAAATACTCAGATACAGAGTGAGAATTTTATTTGGTATTTACAGACCTGGAGAAAAAGTGCAGTAGAATTGACTGACTTTGAGGAACATACTATGAAAAGATGGGATAGCTGGAAAGTTACCAAATATAGTGAGGAGCTTTTACCAGGAGATTAAGGCATGAGTATGATTAGGAAGGGAGAAGGGTAAGTGGTTCACTGTGAGTGTGGTTCTGCATTAAGGACGTTGGATGTCAGTATGGTTGTTTAATCTATATGTGGCCAGGGTGATGAGAGAGATGAATGCAAGAGTCATAGAGTGAGGGGCAGATCTATAGTATACTGGAGATTGAGGACCATGATGGTGAATTGATTCCATTTTGCAGAGAGATGACATGACTCTTGTGACAGACTCCAAAGAGAAATTTTAGAAGCTGTTGACTTAGTAGAGTGTATGAGAGAAGGAGGTTGAAAGTAAATGTGAATTAGAATAATGAGGTGCAACAGAGGGATTAGACTGGATGGCTTGAGAGTAAATATGAATGGGAAGACTTGGATGGAGGTTGACTGTTCTAGGTATCTGGGAGTGGACTTGATGGTATCTTTCTCTTTACATAAATACAAGTACCTGTGATGAGAATTGCCATGATGGCAAGGCTACCGCATGGTACTCCCATGTGACTTGCCTGTTGGATAATATTATTTCTTTCAATTACCAATCTGTTCATCTTATATCTTGCTTGTTTTGTAAAATGCTATTTTTCTGAGGCTACTACTATGGTGTAGTTGTCTATTCACTATTCATCAGGTATGGTCTTCAACCAATAGTTAAGTCTTCTTTTGAATGATTCTGTTGTCATTACATGGAGCCAAGAGGAGTGAAGTGCATCAGGGGTGGGATAGGTGGTTAAGGCCTTAGGTGTATTGAGGTGGATTTGGATGGAGAAATCACTGTCTTTTAGGACAAAGATGTATAAGGTTGAAGGTATAACGTTCTGAAAGTAATGTATGTATATAAGTTGTGGGCTTTGAAAACAGAAGAGTGGAAGAGGGTGGATAAGGTGAGAATTAAATGTCTGAGGTTCAGGGTTAGTTGATCATGTAAGGATCATGTTGGTTGATCATTGTAAGAGAGATATGTTGTGGTAAGTATGATATGATTGAGAGAACTGATGAGGATATGCTGAAATGGTTTGTACATATATAGAGGATGATCAAGGAAAGACTTGCCTATGAGGGTCTACAGGTCAAATGGGGAGGGAGGAAACAATGAATGGTATGGAAAGGCGGTGTGAAAGAGACTTTGGTTAATCTTTGCCAGTACATTCTGTAGGGTGAGAAGTATGCACAGGATTGAAAGGATTGGATGGATATGGTATATAGGGTCAAGGTGCTGTCAGTGAGGTGAATGAGGGCATATGAGGCTCTTGGAGTAAATCAAGTGGGTCCTGGCTGCTGATGGTAAGCTCTGGATTTAGTTTATAATACATGACAGCTGGAGAGTGGATGTGTGCAAATGAGGCCAATGATCATCTGTTCCTGACACTACCTCGCTAAGGCAAGAGAAGGTGTGTGTGAAAAGATTATATATATAAGAGTGAGTGCTCAAATTACAGAGGTATAAGTTTGTTGAGTATTCCTGGTAAATTATATGGGAGGGTATTGATTGAGAGGGTGAAGGCATGTACAGAGCATCAGATTGGGGAAGAGCAGTGTGGTTTCAGAAGTGGTAGAGGATGTGTGGATCAGGTGTTTGCTTTGAAGAATGTATGTGAGAAATACTTAGAAAAGCAAATGGATTTGTATGTAGCATTTATGGATCTGGAGAAGGCATATGATAGAGTTGATAGAGATGCTCTGTGGAAGGTATTAAGAATATATGGTGTGGGAGGAAAGTTGTTAGAAGCAGTGAAAAGTTTTTATCGAGGATGTAAGGCATGTGTACGTGTAGGAAGAGAGGAAAGTGATTGGTTCTCAGTGAATGTAGGTTTGCGGCAGGGGTGTGTGATGTCTCCATGGTTGTTTAATTTGTTTATGGATGGGGTTGTTAGGGAGGTAAATGCAAGAGTTTTGGAAAGAGGGGCAAGTATGAAGTCTGTTGGGGATGAGAGAGCTTGGGAAGTGAGTCAGTTGTTGTTCGCTGATGATACAGCGCTGGTGGCTGATTCATGTGAGAAACTGCAGAAGCTGGTGACTGAGTTTGGAAAAGTGTGTGGAAGAAGAAAGTTAAGAGTAAATGTGAATAAGAGCAAGGTTATTAGGTACAGTAGGGTTGAGGGTCAAGTCAATTGGGAGGTGAGTTTGAATGGAGAAAAACTGGAGGAAGTGAAGTGTTTTAGATATCTGGGAGTGGATCTGGCAGCGGATAGAACCATGGAAGCGGAAGTGGATCATAGGGTGGGGGAGGGGGCGAAAATCCTGGGGGCCTTGAAGAATGTATGGAAGTCGAGAACATTATCTCGGAAAGCAAAAATGGGTATGTTTGAAGGAATAGTGGTTCCAACAATGTTGTATGGTTGCGAGGCGTGGGCTATGGATAGAGTTGTGTGCAGGAGGATGGATGTGCTGGAAATGAGATGTTTGAGGACACTGTGTGGTGTGAGGTGGTTTGATCGAGTGAGTAACGTAAGGGTAAGAGAGATGTGTGGAAATAAAAAGAGCGTGGTTGAGAGAGCAGAAGAGGGTGTTTTGAAGTGGTTTGGGCACATGGAGAGGATGAGTGAGGAAAGATTGACCAAGAGGATATATGTGTCGGAGGTGGAGGGAACAAGGAGAAGAGGGAGACCAAATTGGAGGTGGAAAGATGGAGTGAAAAAGATTTTGTGTGATCGGGGCCTGAACATGCAGGAGGGTGAAAGGAGGGCAAGGAATAGAGTGAATTGGAGCGATGTGGTATACCGGGGTTGACGTGCTGTCAGTGGATTGAATCAAGGCATGTGTATGAGGGTGGGTTGGGCCATTTCTTTCGTCTGTTTCCTTGCGCTACCTCACAAACGCGGGAGACAGCGACAAAGCAAAAAAAAGAAAAAAAATATATATATATATATATATATATAATATATATATATATATATATATATATAGAAGCAGTGAAAAGTTTTTATCGAGGATGTAAGGCATGTGTACGTGTAGGAAGAGAGGAGAGTGATTGGTTCTCAGTGAATATAGGTTTGCGATAGGGGTGTGTGATGTCTCCATGGTTGTTTAATTTGTTTATGGATGGGGTTGTTAGGGAGGTGAATGCAAGATTTTTGGAAAGAGGGGCAAGTATGAAGTCTGTTGGGGATGAGAGAGCTAGGGAAGTGAGTCAGTTGTTGTTCGCTGATGATACAGCGCTGGTGGCTGATTCATGTGAGAAACTGCAGAAGTTGGTGACTGAGTTTGGTAAAGTGTGTGAAAGAAGAAAGTTAAGAGTAAATGTGAATAAGAGCAAGGTTATTAGGTACAGTAGGGTTGAGGGTCAAGTCAGTTGGGAGGTAAGTTTGTATGGAGAAAAACTGGAGGAAGTAAAGAGTTTTAGATATCTGGGAGTGGATCTGGCAGCGGATGGAACCATGGAAGCGGAAGTGGATCATAGGGTGGGGGAGGGGGCGAAAATCCTGGGAGCCTTGAAGAATGTGTGGAAGTTGAGAACGTTATCTCGGAAAGCAAAAATGGGTATGTTTGAAGGAATAGTGGTTCCAACAATGTTGTATGGTTGTGAGGCGTGGGCTATGGATAGAGTTGTGCGCAGGGGGATGGATGTGCTGGAAATGAGATGTTTGAGGACAATGTGTGGTGTGAGGTGGTTTGATCGAGTAAGTAATGTAAGGGTAAGAGAGATGTGTAGAAATAAAAAGAGCGTGGTTGAGAGAGCATTAGAGGGTGTTTTGAAATGGTTTGGGCACATGGAGAGAATGAGTGAGGAAAGATTGACCAAGAGGATATATGTGTCGGAGGTGGAGGGAACGAGGAGAAGTGGGAGACCAAATTGGAGGTGGAAAGATGGAGTGAAAAAGATTTTGTGTGATCGGGGCCTGAACATGCAGGAGGGTGAAAGGCAGGCAAGGAACAGAGTGAGTTGGGTCGATGTGGTATACCGATGTTGACGTGCTGTCAGTGGATTGAATCAGGGCATGTGAAGCGTCTGGGGTGAACCATGGAAAGCTGTGTAGGTATGTATATTTGCGTGTGTAGACGTATGTCTATACATGTGTATGGGGGTGGGTTGGGCCATTTCTTTCGTCTGTTTCCTTGCGCTACCTCGAAACGCGGGAGACAGCGCCAAAGCAAAAAAAGAATATATATATATATATATATATATATATATATATATATATATATATATATATAAGAGTAAATGTGAATAAGAGCAAGGTAATTAGGTACAGTAAGGTTGAGGGTCAAATCAATTGGGAGGTAAGTTTGAATAGAGAAAAACTGAAGGAAGTAAAGTGTTTTAGATATCTGGGAGTGGATCTGGCAGCGGATGGAACCATGGAAGCGGAAGTGGAGCATAGGGTGGGGGAGGGGGTGAAAATCCTGGGAGCCTTGAAGAATGTGTGGAAGTCAAGAACATTATCTCGGAAAGCAAAAATGGGTATGTTTGAAGGAATAGTGGTTCCAACAATGTTGTATGGTTGCGAGGCGTAGGCTATGGATAGAGTTGTGCGCAGGAGGATGGATGTGCTGGAAATGAGATGTTTGAGGACAATGTGTGGTGTGAGATGGTTTGATCGAGTAAGTAACGTAAGGGTAAGAGAGATGTGTGTAAATAAAAAGAGCGTGGTTGAGAGAGCAGAAGAGGGTGTTTTGAAATGGTTTGGGCATATGGAGAGAATGAGTGAGGAAAGATTGACCAAGAGGATATATGTGTCGGAGGTGGAGGGAACGAGGAGAAGTGGGAGACCAAATTGGAGGTGGAAAGATTTAGTGAAAAAGATTTTGTGTGATCGGGGCCTGAACATGCAGGAGGGTGAAAGGCAGGCAAGGAATAGAGTGAATTGGATCGATGTGGTATACCGGGGTTGACGCGCTGTCAGTGGATTGAATCAGGGCATGTGAAGCGTCTGGGGTAAACCATGGAAAGCTGTGTAGGTATGTATATTTGCGTGTGTGGACGAATGTATATACATGTGTATGGGGGTGGGTTGGGCCATTTCTTTCGTCTGTTTCCTTGCGCTACCTCGCAAACGCGGGAGACAGCGACAAAGAAAAAAAAAAAAATATATATATATTTTTTTTTTTTTTGCTTTGTCGCTGTCTCCTGCGTTTGCGAGGTAGCGCAAGGAAACAGACGAAAGAAATGGCCCAACCCACCCCCATACACATGTATATACATACGTCCACACATGCAAATATACATACCTCCACAGCTTTCCATGGTTTACCCCAGACGCTTCACATGCCTTGATTCAATCCACTGACAGCACGTCAACCTCGGTATACCACATTGCTCCAATTCACTCTATTCCTTGCCCTCCTTTCACCCTCCTGCATGTTCAGGCCCCAATCACACAAAATCTTTTTCACTCCATCTTTCCACCTCCAATTTGGTCTCCCTCTTCTCCTCATTCCCTCCACCTCCGACATATATATCCTCTTGGACAATCTTTCCTCACTCATTCTCTCCATGTGCCCAAACCATTTCAAAACACCCTCTTCTGCTCTCTCAACCAAGCTCTTTTTATTTCCACACATCTCTCTTACCCTTACGTTACTTACTCGATCAAATCACCTCACACCACACATTGTCCTCAAACATCTCATTTCCAGCACATCCATCCTCCTGCGTACAACTCTATCCATAGCCCACGCCTCGCATCCATACAACATTGTTGGAACCACTATTCCTTCAAACATACCCATTTTTGCTTTCCGAGATAATGCTCTCGACTTCCACACATTCTTCAAGGCTCCCAGAATTTTCGCCCCCTCCCCCACCCTATGATCCACTTCCGCTTCCATGGTTCCATCCGCTGCCAGATCCACTCCCAGATATCTAAAACACTTCACTTCCTCCAGTTTTTCTCCATTCAAACTCACCTCCCAATTGACTTGACCCTCAACCCTACTGTACCTAATAACCTTGCTCTTATTCACATTTACTCTTAACTTTCTTCTTCCACACACTTTACCAAACTTATATGGGAGGGTATTGATTGAGAGGGTGAAGGCATGTACAGAGCATCAGATTGGGGAAGAGCAGTGTGGTTTCAGAAGTGGTAGAGGATGAGTGGATCAGGTGTTTGCTTTGAAGAATGTATGTGAGAAATACTTAGAAAAGCAAATGGATTTGTACGTAGCATTTATGGATCTGGAGAAGGCATATGATAGAGTTGATAGAGATGCTCTGTGGAAGGTATTAAGAATATATGGTGTGGGAGGCAAGTTGTTAGAAGCAGTGAAAAGTTTTTATCGAGGATGTAAGGCATGTGTACGTGTAGGAAGAGAGGAAAGTGACTGGTTCTCAGTGAATGTAGGTTTGCGGCAGGGGTGTGTGATGTCTCCATGGTTGTTTAATTTGTTTATGGATAGGGTTGTTAGGGAGGTAAATGCAAGAGTTTTGGAAAGAGGGGCAAGTATGAAGTCTGTTGGGGATGAGAGAGCTTGGGAAGTGAGTCAGTTGTTGTTCGCTGATGATATAGCGCTGTTGGCTGATTCATGTGAGAAACTGCAGAAGCTGGTGACTGAGATTGGTATATATATATATATATATATATATATATATATATATATATATATATATATATATATATATACATACATATATACTTCCCACACATTCCTCACGTGTCGTAGAAGGCGACTAAAGGGGATGGGAGCGGGGGGCCAGAAACCCTCCCCTCCTTGTATTTTGACTTTCTAAAAGGGGAAACAGAAGAAGGAGTCACACGGGGAGTGCTCATCCTCCTCATAGGCTCAGATTGTTGTGTCTAAATGTGTGTGGATGTTACCAAGATGAGAAAAAAGGAGAGATAGGCAGTATGTTTGAGGAAAGGAACCTGGAGGTTTTGGCTCTGAGTGAAACGAGGCTCAAGGGTAAAGGGGAAGAGTGGTTTGGGAATGTCTTGGGAGTAAAGTCAGGGGTTAGTGAGAGGACAAAAGCAAGGGAAGGAGTAGCACTACTCCTGAAACAGGAGTTTTGTGAGTATGTGATAGAGTGTAAGAAAGTAAATTCTAGATTGATAATGGTAAAACTGAAAGTTGATGGAGAGAGATGGGTGATTATTGGTACATATGCACCTGGGCATGAGAAGAAAGATCATGAGAGGCAAGTGTTTTGGGAGCAGCTGAATGAGTGTGTTAGTGGTTTTGATGCACAAGATCGGGTTATAGTGATGGGTGATTTGAATGCAAAGGTGAGTAATGTGGCAGTTGAGGGAATAATTGGTATACATGGGGTGTTCAGTGTTGTAAATGGAAATGGTGAAGAGCTTTTAGATTTATTTGCTGAAAAAGGACTGGTGATTGGGAATACCTGGTTTAAAAAGCGAGATATACGTAGGTATACGTATGTAAGTAGGAGAGATGGCCAGAGAGCGTTATTCGATTACTTGTTAATTGATAGGCGCAATAAAGAGAGAGTTTTGGATGTTAATGTGCTGAGAGGTGCAACTGGAGGGATGTCTGATCATTATCTTGTGGAGGCGAAGGTGAAGATTTGTATGGGTTTTCAGAAAAGAGGAGAGAATGTTGGGGTGAAGAGAGTGGTGAGAGTAAGTGAGCTTGGGAAGTAGACTTGTGTGAGGAAGTACCAGGAGAGACTGAGTACAGAATGGAAAAAGGTGAGAACAAAGGATGTAAGGGGAGTGGGGGAGGAATGGGATGTATTTAGGGAAGCAGTGATGGCTTGCACAAAAGATGCTTGTGGCATGAGAAGCGTGGGAGGTGGGCTGATTAGAAAGGGTAGTGAGTGGTGGGATGAAGAAGTAAGATTATTAGTGAAAGAGAAGAGAGAAGCATGTGGATGGTTTTTGCAGGGAAATAATGCAAATGAGTGGGAGATGTATAAAAGAAAGAGGCAGGAGGTCAAGAGAAAGGTGCAAAAGGTGAAAAAGAAGGCAAATGAGAGTTGGGGTGAGAGAGTATCATTAAATTTTAGGGAGAATAAAAAGATGTTTTGGAAGGAGGTAAATAAAGTGCGTAAGACAAGGGAGCAAATGGGAACTTCAGTGAAGGGGGCTAATGGGGAGGTGATAACAAGAAGTGGTGATGTGAGAAGGAGATGGAGTGAGTATTTTGAAGGTTTGTTGAATGTGTTTGATGATAGAGTGACAGATATAGGGTGTTTTGGTCGAGGTGGTGTGCAAAGTGAGAGTGTCAGGGAAAATGATTTGGTAAACAGAGAAGAGGTAGTAAAAGCTTTGCGGAAGATGAAAGCCGGCAAGGCAGCAGGTTTGGATGGTATTGCAGTGGAATTTATTAACAAAGGGGGTGACTGTATTGTTGACTGGTTGGTAAGGTTATTTGATGTATGTATGACGCATGGTGAGGTGCCTGAAGATTGGCGGAATGCTTGCATAGTGCCATTGTACAAAGGCAAAGGGGATAAGAGTGAGTGCTCAAATTACAGAGGTATAAGTTTGTTGAGTATTCCTGGTAAATTATATGGGAGAGTATTGATTGAGAAGGTGAAAGCATGTACAGAGCATCAAATTGGGGAAGAGCAGTGAGGTTTCAGAAGTGGTAGAGGATGTGTGGATCAGGAGTTTGCTTTGAAGAATGTATGTGCGAAACACTTAGAAAAGCAAATGGATTTGTATGTAGCATTTATGGATCTGGAGAAGGCATATGATAGAGTTGATAGAGATGCTCTGTGGAAGGTATTAAGAATATATGGTGTGGGAGGCAAGTTGTTAGAAGTAGTGAAAAGTTTTTATCGAGGATGTAAGGCATGTGTACGTGTAGGAAGAGAGGAAAGTGATTGGTTCTCAGTGAATGTAGGTTTGTGGCAGGGGTGTTTGATGTCTCCATGGTTGTTTAATTTTTTTATGGATGGTGTTGTTATGGAGGTGAATGCTAGAGTTTTGGAAAGAGAGGCAAGTATGAAGTCTGTTGTGGATGAGAGAGCTTGGGAAGTGAGTCAGTTGTTGTTGGCTGATGATACAGCACTGGTGGCTGATTCATGTGAGAAACTGCAGAAGCTGGTGACTGAGTTTGGTAAAGTGTGTGAAAGAAGAATGTTGAGAGTAAATGTGAATAAGAGCAAGGTTAATAGGTACAGTAGGGTTGAGGGTCAAGTCAATTGGGAGGTAAGTTTGAATGGAGAAAAACTGGAGGAAGTAAAGTGTTTTAGATATCTGATAGTGGATCTGGCAGCGGATGGAACCATGGAAGCGGAAGTGAATCATAGGGTGGGGTAGGGGGCGAAAATTCTGGGAGCCTTGAAAATGTTTGGAAGTCAAGAACATTATCTTGGAAAGCAAAAATGGGTATGTTTGAAGGAATAGTGGATCCAACAATGTTGTATGGTTGTGAGGCGTGGGCTGTGGATAGAGTTGTGCACAGGAGGGTGGATGTGCTGGAAATGAGATGTTTGAGGACAACATGTGGTGTGAGGTGGTTTGATCAAGTAGGTAATGTAAGGGTAAGAGAGATGTGTGGAAATAAAAAGAGCGTGGTTGAGAGAGGAGAAGAGGGTATTTTGAAATGGTTTGGGCACATGGAGAGAATGAGTGAGGAAAGATTGACCAAGAGGATATATGTGTCGGAGGTGGAGGGAACGAGGAGAAGAGGGAGACCAAATTGGAGGTGGAAAGATGGAGTGAAAAAGATTTTGTGTGATTGGGGCCTGAACATGCAGGAGGGCGAAAGGAGGGCAAGGAATAGAGTGAATTGGAGCGATGTGGTATACCGCGGTTGACGTGCTGTCAGTGGATTGAATCAAGGCATGTGAAGCGTCTGGGGTAAACCATGGAAAGCTGTGTAGGTATTTATATTTGCGTGTGTGGACGTATGTATATACATGTGTATGGGGGTGGGTTGGGCCATTTCTTTCGTCTGTTTCCTTGCGCTACCTCGCAAACGCGGGAGATAGCGACAAAGCAAAAAAAAAATATATATATAAAATAAATATACTTATATATGTATATATATATCCCTGGGGATAGGGGAGAAAGAATACTTCCCACGTATTCCCTGTGTGTCGTAGAAGGCGACTAAAAGGGGAGGGAGCGTGGGGCTGGAAATCCTCCCCTCTCGCTTTTTTTTAATTTTCCAAAAGAAGGAACAGAGAACGAGGCAAGGTGAGGATATTGCCTCAGAGGCCCAGTCCTCTGTTCTTAACGCTACCTTGCTAATGCGGGAAATGTCGAATAGTATGGAAGAAAGAATATGTATATATTTCTTTCTTTTTTTCTTTCATACTATTCGCCATTTCCCGCGTTAGCAAGGTAGCGTTAAGAACAGAGGACTGGGCTTCTGAGGGAATATCCTCACCTGGCCTCGTTCTCTGTTCCTTCTTTTGGAAAATTAAAAAGATATATATCTTATGTTATTTATTTCTTTTGTTTTGTCGCTGTCTCCTGCGTTAGCGAGGTAGCGCAAGGAAACAGACGAAAGAATGGCCCAACCCACCCACATATACATGTATATACATACACGTCCACGCACGCAAATATACATACCTATACATCTCAATGTACACATATATATAAACACACAGACATTTACATATATATACATGTACATAATTCATACTGTCTGCCTTTATTCATTACCATCACCACCTCGCCACACATAGAATAACAACCCCCTCCCTCCTCATGTGTGCGAGGTAGCGCTAGGCAAAGACAACAAACACCCCATTCATTCACACTCAGTCTCTAGATGTCATGCAATAATGCACCGAGACCACAGCTCCCTTTCCACATCCAGGCACCACAGAACTTTCCATGGTTTACCCCAGACGCTTCATGTGCCCTGTTTCAATCCACTGACAGCATGACGACCCCGGTATACCACATCGTTCCAATTCACTCTATTCCTTGCACGTCTTTTACCCTCTTGCATGTTCAGGCCCTGATCACTCAAAATCTCTTTCACTCCATCTTTCCACCTCCAATTTGGTCTCCCACTTCTTTTATATATATATATATATATATATATATATATATATATATATATATATATATATATATATATATATATATATATATGTAAGTAGGAGAGATGGCCAGAGAGCGTTATTGGATTACGTGTTAATTGACAGGCGTGCGAAAGAGAGACTTTTGGATGTTAATGTGCTGAGAGGTGCAACTGGAGGGATGTCTGATCATTATCTTGTGGAGGCTAAGGTGAAGATTTGTATGGGTTTTCAGAAAAGAAGAGTGAATGTTGGGGTGAAGAGGGTGGTGAGAGTAAGTGAGCTTGAGAAGGAGACCTGTGTGAGGAAGTACCAGGAGAGACTGAGTACAGAATGGAAAAAGGTGAGAACAATGGAAGTAAGGGGAGTGGGGGAGGAGTGGGATGTATTTAGGGAATCAGTGATGGATTGCGCAAAAGATGCTTGTGGCATGAGAAGAGTGGGAGGTGGGTTGATTAGAAAGGGTAGTGAGTGGTGGGATGAAGAAGTAAGAGTATATATATATATACATATATATATATATATATATATTTTTTTTTTTTTTTTTTTCCCGCTGTCTCCCGCGTTTGCGAGGTAGCGCAAGGAAACAGATGAAAGAAATGGCCCAACCCACCCCCATACACATGTATATACATACGTCCACACACGCAAATATACATACCTACACAGCTTTCCATGGTTTACCCCAGACGCTTCACATGCCTTGATTCAATCCACTGACAGCACGTCAACCCCGGTATACCACATCGCTCCAATTCACTCTATTCCTTGCCCTCCTTTCACCCTCCTGCATGTTCAGGCCCCGATCACACAAAATCTTTTTCACTCCATCTTTCCACCTCCAATTTGGTCTCCCTCTTCTCCTCGTTCCCTCCACCTCCGACACATATTCTCTTGGTCAATCTTTCCTCACTCATTCTCTCCATGTGCCCGAACCATTTCAAAACACCCTCTTCTGCTCTCTCAACCACGCTCTTTTTATTTCCACACATCTCACTTACCCTTACGTTACTTACTCGATCAAACCACCTCACACCACACATTGTCCTCAAACATCTCATTTCCAGCACATCCATCCTCCTGCGCACAACTCTATCCATAGCCCACGCCTCTCAACCATACAACATTGTTGGAACCACTATTCCTTCAAACATACCCATTTTTGCTTTCCGAGATAATGTTCTCGACTTCCACACATTCTTCAAGGCTCCCAGAATTTTCGCCCCCTCCCCCACCCTATGATCCACTTCCGCTTCCATGGTTCCATCCGCTGCCAGATCCACTCCCAGATATCTAAAACACTTCACTTCCTCCAGTTTTTCTCCATTCAAACTCACCTCCCAATTGACTTGACCCTCAACCCTACTGTACCTAATAACCTTGCTCTTATTCACATTTACTCTTAACTTTCTTCTTTCACACACTTTACCAAACTCAGTCACCAGCTTCTGCAGTTTCTTACATGAATCAGCCACCAGTGCTGTATCATCAGCGAACAACAACTGACTCACTTCCCAAGCTCTCTCATCCCCAACAGACTTCATACTTGCCCCTCTTTCCAAAACTCTTGCATTCACCTCCCTAACAACTCCATCCATAAACAAATTAAACAACCATGGAGACATCACACACCCCTGCCGCAAACCTACATTCACTGAGAACCAATCACTTTCCTCTCTTCCTACACGTACGCATGCCTTACATCCTCGATAAAAACTTTTTACTGCTTCTAACAACTTGCCTCCCACACCATATATTCTTAATACCTTCCACAGAGCATCTCTATCAACTCTATCATATGCCTTCTCCAGATCCATAAATGCTACATACAAATCCATTTGCTTTTATAAGTATTTCTCACATACATTCTTCAAAGCAAACACCTAATCCACACATCCTCTACCACTTCTGAAACCACACTGCTCTTCCCCAATATATATATATATATATATATATATATATATATATATATATATATATATATATATATATATGTATATATATATATTTTTTTTCTTTGTTGCTGTCTCCCGCGTTTGCGAGGTAGCGCAGGGAAACAGACGAAAGAAATGGCCCAACCCACCCCCATACACATGTATATACATACGTCCACACACGCAAATATACATACCTACACAACTTTCCATGGCTTACCCCAGACGCTTCACATGCCTTGATTCAATCCACTGACAGCACCTCAACCCCGGTATACCACATCGCTCCAATTCACTCTATTCCTTGCCCTCCTTTCACCCTCCTGCATGTTCAGGCCCCGATCACACAAAATCTTTTTCACTCCATCTTTCCACCTCCAATTTGGTCTCCCTCTTCTCCTCGTTCCCTCCACCTCCAACACATATATCCTCTTGGTCAATCTTTCCTCACTCATTCTCTCCATGTGACCAAACCATTTCAAAACACCCTCTTCTGCTCTCTCAACCACGCTCTTTTTATTTCCACACATTCTCTCTTACCCTTACGTTACTTACTCGATCAAACCACCTCACACCACACATTGTCCTCAAACAGCTCATTTCCAGCACATCCATCCTCCTGCGCACAACTCTATCCATAGTCCACGCCTCGCAACCATACAACATTGTTGGAATCACTATTCCTTCAAACATACCCATTTTTGCTTTCCGAGATAATGTTCTCGACTTCCACACATTCTTCAAGGCTCCCAGAATTTTAGCCCCGTCCCCCACCCTATGATCCACTTCCACTTCCATGTTTCCATCCGCTGCCAGATCCACTCCCAGATATCTAAAACACTTCACTTCCTCCAGTTTTTCTCCATTCAAACTCACCTCCCAATTGACTTGACCCTCAACCCTACTGTACCTAATAACCTTGCTCTTATTCACATTTACTCTTAACACTCTTCTTTCACACACTTTACCAAACTCAGTCACCAGCTTCTGCAGTTTCTCACATGAATCAGCCACCAGCGCTGTATCATCAGCCAACAACAACTGACTCACTTCCCAAGCTCTCTGATCCCCAACAGACTTCATCCTTGCCCCTCTTTCCAAAACTCTTGCATTCACCTCCCTAACAACCCCATCCATAAACAAATTAAACAACCATGGAGACATCACACACCCCTGCCGCAAACCTACATTCACTGAGAACCAATCACTTTCCTCTCTTCCTACACGTACACATGCCTTACATCCTCGATAAAAACTTTTCACTGCTTCTAACAACTTGCCTCCCACACCATATTTTCTTAATATCTTCCACAGAGCATCTCTATCAACTCTATCATATGCCTTCTCCAGATCCATAAATGCTACATACAAATCCATTTGCTTTTCTAAGTATTTCTCACATACATTCTTCAAAGCAAACACCTGATCCACACATCCTCTACCACTTCTGAAACCACACTGCTCTTCCCCAATCTGATGCTCTGTACATGCCTTCACCCTCTCAATCAATACCCTCCCATACAATTTGCTAGGAATACTCAACAAACTTATACCTCTGTAATTTGAGCACTCATTCTTATCCCCTTTGCCTTTGTACAATGGCACTATGCAAGCATTCCGCCAATCCTCAGGCACCTCACCATGAGTCATACATACATTAAATAACCTTACCAACCAGTCAACAATACAGTCACCCCCTTTTTTAATAAATTCCACTGCAATACCATCCAAACCTGCTGCCTTGCCGGCTTTTATCTTCCGCAAAGCTTTCACTACCTCTTCTCTGTTTACCAAATCATTTTCCCTAACCCTCGCACTTTGCACACCACCTCAACCAAAACACCCTATATCTGCCACTCTATCATCAAACACATTCAACAAACCATCAAAATACTCACTCCATCTCCTTCTCACATCACCAGTACTTGTTATCACCTCCCCATTTTTGCCCTTCACTGAAGTTCCCATTTGCTCCCTTGTCTTACGCACTTTATTTACCTCCTTCCAGAACATCTTTTTATTCTCCCTAAAATTTAATGATACTCTCTCACCCCAACTCTCATTTGCCCTTTTTTTCACCTCTTGCACCTTTCTCTTGACCTCCTGTCTCTTTCTTTTATACATCTCCCACTCAATTGCATTTTTTCCCTGCAAAAATCGTCCAAATGCCTCTCTCTTCTCTTTCACTAATACTCTTACTTCTTCATCCCACCACTCACTACCCTTTCTAATCAACCCACCTCCCACTCTTCTCATGCCAACTTAACTCCCAATTGACTTGACCCTCAACCCTACTGTACCTAATAACCTTCCTCTTATTCACATTTACTCTTAACTTTCTTCTTTCACACACTTTACCAAACTCAGTCACCAGCTTCTGCAGTTTCTCACATGAATCAGCCACCAGTGCTGTATCATCAGCAAACAACAACTGACCCACTTCCCAAGCTCTCTCATACACAACAGACTTCATACTTGCCCCTCTTTCCAAAACTCTTGCATTCACCTCCCTAACAACCCCATCCATAAAAAAATTAAACAACCATGGAGACATCACACACCCCTGCCACAAACCTACATTCACTGAGAACCAATCACTTTCCTCTCTTCCTACACGTACGCATGCCTTACATCCTCGATAAAAACTTTTCACTGCTTCTAACAACTTGCCTCCCACACCATATATTCTTAATACCTTCCACAGAGCATCTCTATCAACTCTATCATATGCCTTCTCCAGATCCATAAATGCTACATACAAATCCATTTGCTTTTCTAAGTATTTCTCACATACATTCTTCAAAGCAAACACCTGATCCACACATCCTCTACCACTTCTGAAACCACACTGCTCTTCCCCAATCTGATGCTCTGTACATGCCTTCACCCTCTCAATCAATACCCTCCCATATAATTTTCCAGGAATACTCAACAAACTTATACCTCTGTAATTTGATCACTCACTCTTATCCCCTTTGCCTTTGTACAATGGCTCTATGCAAGCATTCTGCCAATCCTCAGGCACCTCACCATGAGTCATACATACATTAAATAACCTTACCAACCAGTCAACAATACAGTCACCCCCTTTTTTAATAAATTCCACTGCAATACCATCCAAACCTGCTGCCTTGCCGGCTTTCATCTTCCGCAAAGCTTTCACTACCTCTTCTCTGTTTACCAAATCATTTTCCCTAACCCTCTCACTTTGCACACCACCTCGACCAAAACACCCTATATCTGCCACTCTATCATCAAACACATTCAACAAACCATCAAAATACTCACTCCATCTCCTTCTCACATCACCACTACTTGTTATCACCTTCCCATTTGCGCCCTTCACTGAAGTTCCCATTTGCTCCCTTGTCTTTACACACTTTATTTACCTCCTTCCAGAACATCTTTTTATTCTCCCTAAAATTTAATAATACTCTCTCACCCCAACTCTCATTTGCCCTTTTTTTCACCTCTTGCACCTTTCTCTTGACCTCCTGTCTCTTTCTTTTATACATCTCCCACTCAATTGCATTTTTTCCCTGCAAAAATCGTCCAAATGCCTCTCTCTTCTCTTTCACTAATACTCTTACTTCTTCATCCCACCACTCACTACCCTTTCTAATCAACCCACCTCCCACTCTTCTCATGCCACAAGCATCTTTTGCGCAATCCATCACTGATTCCCTAAATACATCCCATTCCTCCCCCACTCCCCTTACTTCCATTGTTCTCACCTTTTTCCATTCTGTACACAGTCTCTCCTGGTACTTCCTCACACAGGTCTCCTTCCCAAGCTCACTTACTCTCACCACCCTCTTCACCCCAACATTCACTCTTCTTTTCTGAAAACCCATACAAATCTTCACCTTAGCCTCCACAAGATAATGATCAGACATCCCTCCAGTTGCACCTCTCAGCACATTAACATCCAAAAGTCTCTCTTTCGCATGCCTGTCAATTAACATGTAATCCAATAACACTCTCTGGCCATCTCTCCTACTTACATAAGTATACTTATGTATATCTCGCTTTTTAAACCAGGTATTCCCAATCATCAGTCCTTTTTCAGCACATAAATGTACAAGCTCTTCACCATTTCCATTTACAACACTGAACACCCCATGTATACCAATCATTCCCTCAACTGCCACATTACTCACCTTTGCATTCAAATCACCCATCACTATAACCCGGTCTCGTGCATCAAAACCACTAACACACTCATTCAGCTGCTCCCAAAACACTTGCCTCTCATGATCTTTCTTCTCATGCCCAGGTGCATATGCACCAATAATCACCCACCTCTCTCCATCAACTTTCAGTTTTACCCATATTAATCGAGAATTTACTTTCTTACATTCTATCACCTACTCCCACAACTCCTGTTTCAGGAGTATTGCTACTCCTTCCCTTGCTCTTGTCCTCTCACTAACCCCTGACTTCACTCCCCAGACATTCCCAAACCACTCTTTCCCTTTACCCTTGAGCTTCGTTTCACTCAGAGCCAAAACATCCAGGTTCCTTTCCTCAAACATACTACCTAAGGAGTCATGCGGGGAGTGCTCATCCTCCTCGAAGGCTCAGAGTGGGGTGCCTAAATGTGTGTGGATGTAACCAAGATGTGAAAAAAGGAGAGATAGGTAGCATATATATATATATATATATATATATATATATATATATATATATATATATATATCCCTGGGGATAGGGGATAAAGAATGCTTCCCACGTATTCCCTGAATGTCGTAGAAGGCGACTAAAAGGGAAGGGAGCGCTGGGCTGAAAATCCTCCCCTCTTATTTTTTTTTATTTTTCCAAAAGAAGGAACAAGAGAAGGGGGCCAGGTGAGGATATTCCCTTAAAGGCCCAGTTCTCTGTTCTTAACGCTACTTTGCTAAGTGGGAAATGGCGAATAGTTTGAAAGAAAAAGAAATATATATATATATATATATATATATATATATATATATATATATATATATATATATATATATATATATATATCTTTTTTTCTTTCATACTATTCGCCATTTCCCGCATTAGCGAGGTAGCGTTAAGAACAGAGGACTGGGCCTTAGAGGGAATATCCTCACCTGGCCCCCTTCTCTGTTCCTTCTTTTGGAAAATTAAAAAGAAAACGAGAGGGGAGGATTTCCAGCCACCCGCTCCCTCCCCTTTTAGTCGCCTTCTACGACACGCAGGGAATACGTGGGAAGTATTCTTTCTCCCCTATCCCCAGGGATAATATATATATATATATATATCTATATATATATATATATATATATATATATATATATATATATATATATATATATATATCTTCTTTCTTTCAAACTATTCGCTATTTCCCGCGTTAGCGAGGTAGCGTTGAGAACAGAGGACTGGGCCTTTGATGGAATATCCTCACCTGGCCCCCTTCTCTGTTCCTTCTTTTGGGAAAAAAAAAAAAGCTTTAGTTGTTACCCACATCACACAGGGATCACATCCTTTCACTCTTTCTCATCTTTTTTACTTTTCCAAAAGAAGGAGCAGAGATACAAGGCAAGTGAAGATTTTTCCCTCTGAGACTCAGTCATCTGTTCTTGATTCTACCTTGTTAATGCTGGAAATGGCAAGTATGTTTGAAAAAAAAATTATTTATAGTTACTCAAGGATCAATTTCTTTGAAGGAGTCTTGGTGTTACACAAGACTTTTCTAAAGGCTCCTGCAGCCCTAGGCTGCACTTGTTCCAGGAACATAGAAATGTCACCTCCTTTAAAGTGAGAAGTTCTTTGACAACATACTGCCATTGGTACAGCCTCACCAAAGGTAACTTTTCACTCTTGGGGTAATCTTAAGCAGATGTAATCTGATAACACCAACTATGTATACTTATATCTTTTATACATGTTTGCCGTTTCCTGCATGGATGGGGTAGCGTCGGGGACAGGTGACTGAGCCTTGGGGGGAAAAGATCCTTTCCTGATTCCTTGCTCTGTTCCTTATTTTGGAAAGTAATACAGAAGGGGAAGATTTCCAGTCCCCCAGTTCCTCCCCTTTTAGTCACCTTTTATAACATGGAGGGGATATGTGGGCAGTATTCTTTATCTCCTATCCCCAGGTAAACCATGGAAAGGTCAGTGGGGCCTGGATGTGGATAGGGAGCTGTGATTTTGGTGCTTACACATGACAGCTTGAGAATGGATGTGAGAGAATGTGGCCTTTCTTCGTTTGTTTCTGGCGCTATCTTGCTGATGCAAATAGCAGCGATCAAGTGTGAAAGGGAAAGTGAATATATATTCATGCTTTTGGTAGTTTTAAATGTATGTATTTATACATTATGGTGAGGTCCTTATGAGAAAACCTGTCAAATGTTTAGTGTTTGATATGGTGATGTCTTGATGCTCTCTGTTTTTATATGTTGTATCTTTAAGTATTCCCTGCGTGTCGTAGAAGGCGACTAAAAGGGAAGGAAGCGGGTGGCTGGAAATCCTCCCCTCTCGTTTTTTTTATATATATATATATATATATATATATATATATATATATATATATATATATATATATATATATACACACACATATGAAGTTTGTTTGTATTTATAGATATCCATAGAATTTTCAAAGATAGGCTTATATGATTATAGATAGATGGTGAATTCCTTGAGAGGAAATTGTTATGAGGGAGAGTGCTATGAATCAAAGATACATTCATATTCAGGCATTTTAATGTTAGATGGTTTAATGAAAATTATTGTAGACTTTGTCCCATTATATATGTGTATAAATGATGGTGGTGATTCACTTAAATGAATATGGTCTCATAATGATTTAGGAGCTTATGGTACACACTTTAATGTTGGATAATGTAGATTTTTTTTTTTTTTTAGAGTTCAGTGCATGTGGCTATAAGGAATGAGTATAGAGTGATTATGTATATAAACTTAGTTCTTCATTTATTTTTGTTTATGAATTGTAGTATTTTCATATACTCTTTCTGGTAAATATATTATTTTCATTTTTTCTCCTTACCATATCCCTTTCCTTCATCCCTAAAATATTTTCTTTTATTCTCTATAATTTTCATGTCTTTTTTGTATGCAACTTTTTGTTCTTATTCACCACATTTTTTCTTTTCCTTTGGTTCTCCTGGTTTTATTGCTGATAATTCCTTTTGTCTGTTACTCACCCATTGGCTTGAAATTGCATTTACTGCTTCCTTGCTTGGACAATGGAAAATTTGCTGCTGCTTGCATGTGTTTGGTAACACTTTTATGTTGCTGTATATGCACTTTGTTATGCATTGATCTCTTGCTTGGAATTATACACCTTTGCATCGTATTGACGTTTTGATAAGCTACTGTTTGTGCTATTAATCATGCATTGTTTCTTAACTCTTGACTACTTCATATTTTATGTTTTGCTACTGTTCACTTTACAATGTTGTACATAATTCACTGTTATTGTCTTGACTGTCTAAATGCTAACCCCTTTTCCTGATAATCTCCTAATTTAAAAACTAACCTTATATACTTTGAAATCTTACTACCATACATCTGTCTTCCAACCTGACATCCTAACTTTTACCTTCACATCTCTGCTGCTTACCCAATTTTAATGTAATCTTGTAACCTGTCTTAAAACCCTCCCTCCCCTTCCTGTATCCTGACCAATCCTTATCCAATATGAATCCCACCAACCCAACAAACTTTAGTAAAGTGAACATCAAGAGTGCAGTGTCAGCACTCAACTCGACTAGTGTTTCCTTTGGTACGGCAAGCAGCAATGGACGTATTGGAGAATCTGCGAACACTAACAATGGCACAGCTGTAGATGAGCTCACAAGGAGGGCAGCATTGGCAGAAGAGGAGGCCATGTATGAAAAGCTACGGGTAAGTGCCATGGATCAAGATGGTGTTACATCATAGAATATATTTGCAGATATCAGTTAAGTCGTTGTAAGATTTATTAATTGTTTATGTCCCAGGATAGTCTGAGATTTTCAGTCTGTCTTTTAAACACTGTTCCCATATCCAGGAAGTGGAACATGTTACAAGACCTAGGTGAAATGATGAAATAATGAAAATTGAAAAAGTAAAATAGGAATTAAACAATTCAATTTTCCAAATGAGCAAACTTAAATGAGAATTTGTTTAATAAGAATCAGCTTATGTCCTGTGAGATTTTATTTTCAGACTTGGACGTCAGGTCATGCCTCATATACATTTGCCTAAGACATGAAGGGCTTTATAGAAAATGACTCAATAGTAGTAATTATGATAGATGCAGTCAGTACTTAATGTTATGCTCAGCCTTAATACAAAGAACAGTGTAAAGGTCTGGACTAATGCTCTGTATGTAGGATAGGCATCTCTAGGTGGGTAGAGTGTGTGTTTCACTCGGAGGTAATGGAAGAGGCTAGATATAGGACAGTACTTATGTGAATGCCAGGTACCAGTTGTTGCAACACTAAATAAGTGATACTGTTGACATGATTATAATTACTTTCATCAGTAAAATGAATTGAAAAGAAAACTTTCATGTCGAAATTATCTTTACCATGGTGTGGTTCAAATTCACAAAAACTTATTTGAGCAATAGTAGACATTCCAGGTATGAATCTTAATTGAGCCATCAAGAATTGTTATTTACAGTGGAGTTGCCACTTTTAGATTGAATTCATATAATTCTCGTTTATGCCACATCACTAAAATTTCATGTGTGAAATTCTTCAAAAGGTCTTCATCTGTTTCTTCTTAAAAGCAGTGTAAGGTTTGAGAGAATATTTACTGACATTGTCCGACTTTAAAATCTCTTGATCTCTTTGTGCTTCAAAGCAGTACAAAGTTGAGAGAATATTTTCTGACAGTATTAAAAATCATTTGTTGCTTAGATATATGACACCACAGCAGACTAACAAATGAAGCCTTCCAGTAACTGATAAATTTAGGAAGAAATCAATGAAAAACAATGAACATGAATAAGTGCAACAGCCAAAATATTTGCACAGATTGTGCTTGAAACTGAACTATGGCCCTGCTTCCATCGGAGCTAATATGATTAGGTGAGAAAACAACTATAGCAAAAGAAGGGTGACACAGATTGTATATGTTCAGCATTAGATATCTGCACTGCCATCAGAAAACGAATTACTATGGTGTAACCAGAGGTGCTTTTTTGATAGTCAAACATTACTTGGTACTTATGCCTGACAAAGAAGAGGCACTTTTATATGGATAATCAACAGCACAGGAACAGTGGATATAGAAAACAGTAGTACCTTGTGAAGTGGCAGTGCCATGTATGGTTGGTTTCAGAAATAACATCTAAACAAAGCAGTTTGCCAGCTGACCCTTGAATTTTGAATTAAACAAATGCCAGTAATGCAAAGTTTATGTGTAAGATCCAGATATGTGAGTGGTCTGAACCTCTTTTTGTGTACAGGGAGGAAGTTGTATTGTCGATGGGTTGTATTATATAACCTTTCTTTACAATTGTAGTATTTTAAATTTTAGAGTTGTTGCAGCACATACATTTTCTTCTGTGCCTTTTTCACTTATTCACCAATCTCAGTAGAAGTGATTATATACATATTTCCTGACTCTTCTCATGCTCTATTAGACATCACATTTGATCATGTTTCATTGATGTTGTATTAGACTAAAGCTGAATCTAATCAAGTATTTTTTTATAGGTTATTGCAGTCCTGAACACTATTTAATTCTCACAAGTTTAGCATTGTATACTAACGTATTCAGGCATAATCCAAATCTTTCTTGGTAGTAGTGTACATAGTCAGGGATAGCAGGGACACAGACTGATCACTTGGGACATCTCTGGTTACTTGAACCTAGCTTCTATGGGCTCCTGTGTTATGTACCCTCTGTTCCTTCCCACTTTGATAGTTTTCAGTCCCTAATGCTTGCATGGAGATTCATTATGTTAAGCCAGCCTGTCAGGAAATACAATGTCATTCCTTCTGGCAGTTAAGAACATTCAGTCCCAGCGTCCGTGCCTCCCCTCCCCCAAGCCAGTGCTTGCATATTCATTGATGTCCAGAAGATTCACAATGCATGACATTATTTCTCAAGCTGTACTGCACCTCATTTGGGTAATGTCTCCTTTGTAAGAACTTGTCCATTTGCTTAATGATGACTGTTTTTTATCTATTGAATTACATATGATGCTTCTCATTGATAGAGTAATAGTTGAACACATTTCTATATAAGATTTATGAAAAACAGGCATGATATTTGCTTTCTTATGGTAATTTAGCATTGATGCTTCATTTTTCCGGTTCTAAAACAAATCCAAATGGCCTATGCACATTCCTTGAGTTCACAGGTAAGTTCATATCAGAACCATACCTCGTCATTAGGACTATACCTTAGTAGATTAGATTTCTCTTGCATCTACATACATCTTTTGCAGCAGTCTTGCCTACTTTCCATCTGCATAAATTGAATGCACACGACCAGATGTCATTAGTTCCATAACTTATCTGAATCTAGATCTCTTAATGTATTTATATACATTTTGTGTGGGAGTCTTGGCTACTTTGTATTGATTATCCCACAAATATTGTATTTGTACAGTGTGAGTAAAGAGTTCTGTACTTGTGGGGTCTATGTCTTGAATTTTCATTACCATCAGGTGGCATTTTAGCAATAACATTTTACCAGCAATTGCACTTTCATAATTTATTCCAATCAATCACTACTCTCGCAGTAAAACAGGATTCCTTGATCTCGTTTTAAAAAGTTTCTTGTTATTCCCCTTGTTCCTCTGTCAGTGCATTCCTTGAAACACTGTTCTCTGTTAATGTTATCTGAACGATATAGAAACTTGAAAGTTGTGATCAGGTGACCCCCTAATTCTGCTCTCCTTCATGATAGATTGATAGTCCTCAGGCTCTCAGTGTAGTTTACCTCTCTGAAGATCTATGTGTAGTAATCATGCCACATACGAGTCCAATGTGTTTGATGCCATTTTGGTTCTAATCACACCAAATGTGCATTCTGTAGGAGAAAAGATCTGGATTTTTAAGGTACTGCCACCACTTTTACTTAGTTCCTTCAGAAACAACTTTACAAACTGTTAATCCAGTAAGTGGAGAAATGATTGTTACAAATGCGTGATTATTATTATATGTTATGCTCAATCGCTGTTTCTCACATCAGCATGGTAGCTCCAGGAAACACTCAAAGAATGGCCCATCCACTCATTTACACACACACACACAAGCGCAAGGAAACAGAAGAAAGAAATGGCCCAACCCACCCCCATACACATGTATATACACACACGTCCACACACGCAAACCTACACACCCATACATCTCAGTGTACACATATATACACACACACAGACACATACATATATACCCATGCACACAATTCACACTGCCTGCCTTTATTCATTCCCATCGCCACCTCGCCACACATGGAATACCATCCCCCTCCCCCTAATGTGTGCGAGGTAGCACTAGGAAAAGATAACAAAGGCCCCATTCGTTCACACTCATTCTCCAGCTGTCATGCAATAATGCCCGAAACCACAGCTCCCTTTCCACATCCAGGCCCCACAGAACTTTCTATGGTTTACCCCAGACGCTTCACATGCCCTGATTCAATCCACTGACGACAGCACGTCAACCCCGGTATACCACATCGATCCAATTCACTCTATTCCTTGCCCGCCTTTCACCCTCCTGCATGTTCAGGCCCCGATCACTCAAAATCTTTTTCACTCCATCTTTCCACCTAAAATTTGGTCTCCCACTTCTCCTGGTTCCCTCCACCTCCGACACATATATCCTCTTGGTCAATCTTTCCTCACTCATTCTCTCCATGTGCCCAAACCATTTCAAAACACCCTCTTCTGCTCTCTCAACCACGCTCTTTTTATTTCCACACATCTCTCTTACCCGATTATTACTTACTCGATCAAAACACCTCACACCACACATAGTCGTCAAACATCTCATTTCCAGCACATCCACCCTCCTGCGCACAACTCTATCCATAGCCCACACATACAACATTGTTGGAACCACTGTTCCTTCACACATAACCATTTTTGCTTTCTGAGATAATGTTCTTGACTTCCACACATTCTTCAAGGCTCCCAAAATTTTCGCCCCCTCCCCCACCCTATGATTCACTTCCGCTTCCATGGTTCCATCCGCTGCCAGATTCACTCCCAGATATCTAAAACACTTTACTTCCTCCAGTTTTTCTCAATTCAAACTTACCTCCCAATTGACTTGACCCTCAACACTACTGTACCTAATAACCTTGCTCTTATTCACATTTACTCTTAACTTTCTTCTTTCACAGACTTTACCAAACTCAGTCACCAGCTTCTGCAGTTTCTCACATGAATCAGCCACCAGCGCTGTATCATCAGCGAACAACAACTGACTCACTTCCCAAGCTCTCTCATTCACAACAGACTTCATACTTGCCCCTCTTTCCAAAACTCTTGCATTCACCTCCCTAACAACCCCATCCATAAACAAATTAAACAACCATGGAGACATCAAACACCCCTGCCGCAAACCTACATTCACTGAGAACCAATCACTTTCCTCTCTTCCTACACGTACACATGCCTTACATCCTCGATAAAAACTTTTCACTGCTTCTAACAACTTGCCTCCCACACCATGTATTCTTAATACCTTCCACAGAGCATCTCTATCAACTCTATCATATGCCTTCTCCAGATTCATAAATGCTACATACAAATCCATTTGCTTTTCTAAGTATTTCTCACATACATTCTTCAAAGCAAACACCTGATCCACACATCCTCTACCACTTCTGAAACCACACTGCTCTTCCCCAATCTGATGCTCTGTACATGCCTTCACCCTCTCAATCAATACCCTCCCATATAATTTACCAGGAATACTCAACAAACTTATACCTCTGTAATTTGAGCACTCACTCTTATCCCCTTTGCCTTTGTACAATGGCACTATGCACGCCTTCCGCCAATCCTCAGGCACCTCACCATGAGTCATACATACATTAAATAACCTTACCAACCAGTCAATAATACAGTCACCCCCTTTTTTAATAAATTCCACTGCAATACCATCCAAACCTGCTGCCTTGCCGGCTTTCATCTTCCGCAAAGCTTTCACTACCTCTTCTCTGTTTACCAAATCATTTTCCCTAACCCTCTCACTTTGCACACCACCTCGACCAAAACACCCTATATCTGCCACTCTATCATCAAACACATTCAACAAACCTTCAAAATACTCACTCCATCTCCTTCTCACATCACCACTACTTGTTATCACCTCCCCATTTGCGCCCTTCACTGAAGTTCCCATTTGCTCCCTTGTCTTACGCACTTTATTTACCTCCTTCCAGAACATCTTTTTATTCTCCCTAAAATTTAATGATACTCTCTCACCCCAACTCTCATTTGCCCTTTTTTTCACCTCTTGCACCTTTCTCTTGACCTCCTGTCTCTTTCTTTTATACATCTCCCACTCAATTGCATTTTTTCCCTGCAAAAATCGTCCAAATGCCTCTCTCTTCTCTTTCACTAATACTCTTACTTCTTCATCCCACCACTCACTACCCTTTCTAATCAACCCACCTCCCACTCTTCTCATGCCACAAGCATCTTTTGCGCAATCCATCACTGATTCCCTAAATACATCCCATTCCTCCCCCACTCCCCTTACTTCCATTGTTCTCACCTTTTTCCATTCTGTACTCAGTCTCTCCTGGTACTTCCTCACACAGGTCTCCTTCCCAAGCTCACTTACTCTCACCACCCTCTTCACCCCAACATTCACTCTTCTTTTCTGAAAACCCATACAAATCTTCACCTTAGCCTCCACCAGATAATGATCAGACATCCCTCCAGTTGCACCTCTCAGCACATTAACATCCAAAAGTCTCTCTTTCGCACGCCTGTGAATTAACACGTAATCCAATAACGCTCTCTGGCCATCTCTCCTACTTACATAAGTATACTTATGTATATCTCGCTTTTTAAACCAGGTATTCCCAATCATCAGTCCTTTTTCAGCACATAAATGTACAAGCTCTTCACCATTTCCATTTACAACACTGAACACCCCATGTATAGCAATTATTCCCTCAACTGCCACATTACTCACCTTTGCATTCAAATCACCCATCACTGTAACCCGGTCTCGTGCATCAAAACCACTAACACACTCATTCAGCTGCTCCCAAAACACTTGCCTCTCATGATCTTTCTTCTCATGTCCAGGTGCATATGCACCAATAATCACCCAATATATGTATGTATATATGTATATTATCCCTGGGGATAGGGGTGAAAGAATACTTCCCACGTATTCCTCGCGTGTCATAGAAAGCGACTAGAGGGGACGGGAGCGGGGGGCCAGAAATCCTCCCCTCCTTGTATTAACTTTCTAAAATGGGAAACAGAAGAAGGAGTCATGCGGGGAGTGCTCATCCTCCTCAAAGGCTCAGAGTTGGGTGCCTAAATGTGTGTGGATGTAACCAAGATGTGAAAAAAGGAGAGATAGGTAGTATGTTTGAGGAAAGGAACCTGGATATTTTGGCTCTGAGTGAAACGAAGCTCAAGGGTAAAGGGGAAGAGTGGTTTGGGAATGTCTGGGGAGTAAAGTCAGGGGTTAGTGAGAGGACAAGAGCAAGGGAAGGAGTAGCAATACTCCTGAAACAGGAGTTGTGGGAGTATGTGATAGAATGTAAGAAAGTAAATTCTCGATTAATATGGGTAAAACTGAAAAAGATCCATAAATGCTACATACAAATCCATTTGCTTTTCTAAGTATTTCTCACATACATTCTTCAAAGCAAACACCTGATCCACACATCCTGTACCACTTCTGAAACCACACTGCTCTTCCCCAATCTGATGCTCTTTACATGCCTTCACCCTCTCAATCAATACCCTCCCATATAATTTACCAGGAATACTCAACAACTTATACCTCTGTAATTTGAGCACTCACTCTTATCCCCTTTGCCTTTGTACAATGGCACTATGCACGCATTCCACCAATCCTCAGGCACCTCACTGTATTGTTGACTGGTTGGTAAGGTATTTAATGTATGTATAATATATATATATATATATATATATATATATATATATATATATATATATATATATATATATATATATATATACATACATACATACATATACACACATACACACACATATATGTATATATACATATGAAAAATATAAGAAATAATTTAGAAAACTGAAACTTCTAGCTTTAAATGAAATGAAAAATGAATGTCACATAATGGTTCAACCTCTGGCTATGGAAAAGGGAAATGTATAATTTATTTACACAAACGTCAATAGTAGTTTTCATCAATTTAACCACTGTATCATACTGCCTGGTCCACTTCTCTAATCATGAAACTGGAATATTGGCTTATGATGTTTCTCAATTGTCTTCATTACACAAAGTACAACCATATCTTGAATACATGAGGGTAGGTAGTTGGTCATCCGCCATAATAAAGCTATGACAGACCAAAAGTTTATCTGGACCTCAACTTTTCAAGTACATTCATGAAAAACACCTTTTTGTTTTTCATCTCTATCACTTTGAAAAAAAAAAAAAAAAAATGCTCCCTTTGTTCACATTTCAATGAAAGAATAAGCTTCAATGTCTAAGCAACAATCTTTTCCAGTTTCACTATTTTCATGTCAGAGCACCATTGTATGAAAACATATATATATATATATATATATATATATATATATATATATATATATATATATATATATTTTTTTTTTTTTTTTTTTTTTCATACTATTTGCCATTTCCCGCGATAGCGAGGTAGCGTTAAGAACAGAGGACTGGGCCTTTGAGGGAAATCCTCACCTGGCCCCCTTCTCTGTTCCTTCTTTTGGAAAAAAAAAAAAAAAAAAATATATATATATATATATAAAAAAAAAAAAAAAAAATATATATATATATATATATATATATATATATATATATATATATATATATATATATATATATATATATATTTTTTTTTGCTTTGTTGCTGTCTCCCGCGTTTGCGAGGTGGCGCAAGGAAACAGACGAAAGAAATGGCCCAACCCACCCCCATACACATGTATATACATACGTCCACACACGCAAATATACATACCTACACAGCTTTCCATGGTTTACCCCAGACGCTTCACATGCCCTGATTCAATCCACTGACGACAGCACGTCAACCCCGGTATACCACATCGATCCAATTCACTCTATTCCTTGCCCTCCTTTCACCCTTCTGCATGTTCAGGCCCCGATCCACAAAATCTTTTTCACTCCATCTTTCCACCTCCAGTTTGGTCTCCCACTTCTCCTCGTTCCCTCCACCTCCGACACATATATCCTCTTGGTCAATCTTTCCTCACTCATTCTCTCCATGTGCCCAAACCATTTCAGAACACCCTCTTCTGCTCTCTCAACCACACTCTTTTTATTTACACACATCTCTCTTACCCTTACGTTACTTACTCGATCAAACCACCTCACACCACACATTGTCCTCAACATCTCATTTCCAGCACATCCATCCTCCTGCGCACAACTCTATCCATAGCCCACGCCTTGCAACCATACAACATTGTTGGAACCACTATTCCTTCAAACATACCCATTTTTGCTTTCCGAGATAATGTTCTCGACTTCCGCACATTCTTCAAGCCTCCCAGAATTTTCGCCCCCTCCCCCACCCTATGATCCACTTCCGCTTCCATGGTTCCATCCGCTGCCAGATCCACTCCCAGATATCTAAAACACTTTACTTCCTCCAGTTTTTCTCCATTCAAACTTACGTCCCAATTGACTTGACCCTCAATCCTACTGTACCTAATAACCTTGCTCTTATTCACATTTACTCTTAACTTACTTCTTTCACACACTTTACCAAACTCAGTCACCAGCTTCTGCAGTTTCTCTCATGAATCAGCCACCAGCGCTGTATCATCAGCGAACAACAACTGACTCACTTCCCAAGCTCTCTCATCCCCAACAGACTTCATACTTGGCCCTCTTTCCAAAACTCTTGCATTCACCTCCCTATATATATATATATATATATATATATATATATATATATATATATATATATATATATATTTATATATAATTTTATTT
Source organism: Panulirus ornatus (assembly GCF_036320965.1). Taxonomy (NCBI): domain Eukaryota; kingdom Metazoa; phylum Arthropoda; class Malacostraca; order Decapoda; family Palinuridae; genus Panulirus; species Panulirus ornatus. Next base: position 29,644,110 of record NC_092233.1, read on the forward strand.
TTTTTATTTTGCTTTGTCGCTGTCTCCCGCGTTAGCGTGGTAGCGCAAGGAAACAGACAAAAGAATGGCCCACCCCACCCACATACACATGTATATACATACACGTCCACACATGCAAATATACATACCTATACATCTCAACGTATACATATATATACACACACAGACATATACATTTATACACATGTATACAATTCATACTGTCTTGCCTTTATTCATTCCATCGCCACCTCGCCACACATGAAATAACAACCTCCTCCCCCCTCATGTGTGCGAGGTAGCGCTAGGAAAAAGACAACAAAGGCCCCATTCGTTCACACTCAGCCTCTACCTGTCATGTAATAATACACCAAAACCACAGCTCCCTTTCCACATCCAGACCCCACAGAACTTTCCATAGTTTACCCCAGATGCTTTACATACCCTGGTTCAATCCATTGATAGCATGTCAACCCCGGTATACCACATCGTTCCAATTCACTCTATTCCTTGCCCGCCTTTCACCCTCCTGCATGTTCATGCCCCGATCACTCAAAATCTTTTTCACTCCTACTTTCCACTTCCAATTTGGTCTCCCACTTCTCCTCGTTCCCTCCACCTCTGACACATATATCCTCTTTGTCAATCTTTCCTCACTCATTCTCTCCATGTGACCAAATGATTTCAAAACACCCTCTTCTGCTCTCTCAACCACACTCTTTTTATTACCACACATCTCTCTTACCCTATTATTACTTACTCGATCAAACCACCTCACACCACATATTGTCCTCAAACATCTCATTTCCAGCACATCCACCCTCCTGTGCACAACTCTATCCATAGCCCATGCGTTGCAACCATACAACATTGTTGGAACCACTATTCCTTCAAACATAACCATTTTTGCTTTCTGAGATAATGTTCTTGACTTTCACACATTCTTTAAAGCTCCCAGAACTTTCACCCCCTCCCCCACCCTATGATTCACTTCCGCTTCCATGGTTCTATCCGCTGCCAAATCCACTCCCAGATATCTAAAACACTTCACTTCCTCCAGTTTTTCTCCAATCAAACTTACCTCCCAATTAACTTGACCCTCAACCCTACTGTACCTAATAACCTTGCTCTTATTCACATTTACTCTCAACTTTCTTATTTCACACACTTTACCAAACTCAGTCACCAGCTTTTGCAGTGTCTCACATGAATCAGCCACCAGTGCTGTATCATCAGCGAACAACACCTGACTCACTTCCCGAGCTCTCTCATCCACAACAGACTGCATACTTGCCCCTCTTTCCAAAACTCTTACATTCACCTCCCTAACAATCCATCCATAAACAAATTAAACAACCATGGAGACATCACACACCCCTGCTGCAAACCTACATTCACTGAGAACCAATCACTTTCCTCTCTTCCTACACATACACATGCCTTACATCCTCGATAAAAACTTTTCACTACTTCTAACAACTTGCCTCCCACACCATATATTCTTAATATCTTCCACAGAGCATCTCTATCAACTCTGTCATATGCCTTCTCCAGATCCATAAATGCTACATACAAATCCATTTGCTTTTCTAAGTATTTCTCACATACATTCTTCAAAGCAAACACCTGATCCACACATCCTCTACCACTTCTGAAACCACACTTCTCTTCCCCAGTCTGATGCTCTGTACATGCCTTCACCCTCTCAATCAGTACCCTTCCATATAATTTCCCAGGAATACTCAACAAACTTATACCTCTGTAATTTGAGCACTCACTCTTATCCCCTTTACCTTTGTACAATGGCACTATGCAAGCATTCCGCCAATCCTCAGGCACCTTACTGTGAATCATACATACATTAAATAACCTTACCAACCAGTCAACAATACAGTCACCCCCTTTTTTGATAAATTCCATTGCAATACCATCCAAACCTGCTGCCTTGCCGGCTTTCATCTTCCACAAAGCTTTTACTACCTTTTCTCTGTTTACCAAATTATTCTCCCTAACCCTCTCACTTTGCACACCACCTCGACCAAAACACCCTATATCTGCCACTCTATCATCAAACACATTCAACAAACCTTGAAAATACTCACTCCATCTGCGTCTCACATCACCACTAATTGTTATCACCTCCCCATTAGCCCCCTTCTCCGAAGTTCCCATTTTTTCCCTCGTCTTACGCACTTTATTTACCTCCTTCCAAAACATCTTTTTATTCACCCTAAAATTTAATGATACTCTCTCACCCCAACTCTCATTTGCCCTCTTTTTCACCTCTTGCACCTTTCTCTAGACCTCCTGCCTCTTTCTTTTGTACATCTCCCACTCAATTTCATTTTTTCCCTGCAAAAATCGTCCAAATGCCTCTCTCTTCTCTTTCACTAATAATCTTACTTCTTCATCCCACCACTCACTACCCTTTCTAATCTGCCCACCTCCCATGCTTCTCATGCCACAAGCATCTTTTGCGCAAGCCATCACTGCTTCCCTAAATACATCCCATTCCTCCACCACTCCCCTTACCTCCTTTGTTCTCACCTTTTTCCATTCTGTACTCAGTCTCTCCTGGTACTTCCTCACACAGGTCTCCTTCCCAAGCTCACTTACTCTCGCCACTCTCTTCACCCCAACATTCTCTCTTCTTTTCTGAAAACCTCTACAAATCTTCACCTTCGCCTCCCCAAGATAATGATCAGACATCCCTCCAGTTGCACCTCTCAGCACATTAACATCCAAAAGTCTCTCTCTCACCCGCCTACCAATTAACACATAATCCAATAACGCTCTATGGCAATCTCTCTTACTTACGTACATATACTTAAGTATATGTTTCTTTTTAAACCAGGTATTCCCAATCACCAGTCCTTTTTCAGCACACAAATCTACAGTCTCCTCACCATTTCCATTTACAGCACTGAACACCCCATGTATACCAATTATTCCCTCAACTGCCACATTACTCACCTTTGCATTCAAATCACCAGTCACTATAACCGGTTTCGTGCATCAAAACCACTAACACACTCATTCAGCTTCTCCCAAAACACCTGCCTCTCATGATCTTTTTTCTTATGCCCAGGTGCATTAGCACCAATAATCACCCATCTCTCTCCATCCACTTTTAGTTTTACCAATATCAATCTAGAGTTTACTTTCTTACACTCTATCACATACTCCCACCACTCCTGTTTCAGGAGTAGTGCTACTCCTTCCCTTGCTTTTGTCCTTTCACTAACCTCTGACTTTACTCCCAAGACATTCCCAAACCACTCTTCCCCTTTACCCTTGAGCTTCGTTTCACTCAGAGCCAAAACATCCAGGTTCTTTTCCTCAAACAGATTGCCTATCGCTCCTTTTTTCTCATCTTGGTTACCTCCCCACACATTTAGACACCCCAATCTGAGCCTTCGAGGAGGATGAGCACTCCCCGTGTGACTCCTTATGTTTCCCCTATATATATATATATATATATATATATATATATATATATATATATATATATATATATATATATATATTATCCCTGGGGATAGGGGATTAAGAATACTTCCCACGTATTCCCTGCGTGTCGTAGAAGGCGACTAAAAGGGGAGGGAGCGGGGGGCTAGAAATCCTCCCCTCCATATATATATATATATATATATATATATATATATATGGAACCATGGAAGCGGAAGTGGATCATAGGGTGGGGGAGGGGGCGAAAATTCTGGGAGCCTTGAAGAATGTGTGGAAGTTGAGAACATTATCTCGGAAAGCAAAAATGGGTATGTTTGAAGGAATAGTGGTTCCAACAATGTTGTATGGTTGCGAGGCGTGGGCTATGGATAGAGTTGTGCGCAGGAGGATGGATGTGCTGGAAATGAGATGTTTGAGGACAATGTTTGGTGTGAGGTGGTTTGATCGAGTAAGTAACGTAAGGGTAAGAGAGATGTGTGGAAATAAAAAGAGCGTGGTTGAGAGAGCAGATGAGGGTGTTTTGAAATGGTTTGGGCACATGGAGAGAATGAGTGAGGAAAGATTGACCAAGAGAATATATGTGTCAGAGGTGGAGGGAACGAGGAGAAGAGGGAGACCAAATTGGAGGTGGAAAGATGGAGTGAAAAAGATTTTGTGTGATCGGGGCCTGAACATGCAGGAGGGTGAAAGGAGGGCAAGGAATAGAGTGAATTGGAGCGATGTGTTATACCGGGGTTGACGTGCTGTCAGTGGAGTGAATCAAGGCATGTGAAGCGACTGGGGTAAACCATGGAAAGCTGTGTAGGTACGTATATTTGCGTGTGTGGACGTATGTATATACATGTGTATGGGGGTGGGTTGGGCCATTTCTTTCGTCTGTTTCCTTGCGCTACCTCGCAAACGCGGGAGACAGCGACAAAGCAAAAAAAAATATATATATATAAATATATAAACCATGCCACTCTTGTATATCAATTTGTAAAAGAGGAAACAGAAGAAGGAGTCAAGCAGTGAGTGCTCATCCTCCTCAGAGGCTCAGGTTGGAGTGTCTGAAAGTGTGGGGATGTAAGCAAGATGTAAAGAAAGGAGAGATAGGTATTATTTTTAAGGAAAAAAACCTGGATGCTCTGTCTCTGTGTGAAATGAAGCTCAAGGGTAAAGGGGAAGAATGGTTTGGAAAAGTCTCGGGAGTAAAGTCAGGGGTTTGTGAGAGGCCAAGAGCTAAGGAAGGAGTAGCACTACTCCTAAAGCAAGAGTTTTGGGATTGTATGTTAGAGTGTAAAGAAGTAACGTCTAGATTGATGTGGGTATAATTGAAAGTGGATGGAGATAGATGGGTGATTGTTGATGCTTATGCACCTGGTCATGAGAGGGAAGATCATGAGAGGTGAGTGTTTGGGGAGCAGCTGAGTCAGGGTCTCAGTAGCTTTGATGCACAAGACCGGGTTGTAGTAATGGGTGATTTAAATGCGAAGGTGAATAACATAGCAATTAAGGATAAAATTGGTGTACATGAGATATTCAGTGTTTTGAATGGGAATGGTGAAGGGCTTGTGGATATGTTTGCTGAGAAAAGACTGATGATTGGGTATACCTGGTTTAAAAAGAGATATACACATAAGTATACATATGTGAGTAGGAGAGATGGTCAAAGAGCATTATTAGATTGTGTTAATTGATAGGCATGTAAAAGAGAGACTTTTGGATGTTAATGTTTTGAGAGGGGCAGCTGGTGGGATGTCTGATCGCTATCTTGTAGAGGCGAAGGTGAAGATTTGTAGAGGTTTTCAATAAAGAAGAATGTTGGGGTGAAGAGAGTGGTGAAAGGGAATTTGGAAAGAAGACTTGTGTGAGGAAGTACCAGGAGAGATTGAGTGTAGAATGGCAAAAGATGAGAGCAAATGACGTCAGAGGAATTGGGAGAGAAATGGGATGTATTTAGGGAAGCAGTGATGGCATGCGCAAAAGAAGCATGTGGCATGAGAAAGGTGGCCAGAATAGAAAGGGTAGTGAGTGGGGGAATGAAGAAGTGAGAATGTTAGTAATAGAGAAAGGAGAGGCTTTTGGATGATAAAAGGAAGGAGTGCAAACGAATGGGAGATCTATAAAAAGAAATGGCAGGAGGTCAAGAGGAAGGTGCAAGGGTTGAAAAAGATGATAAATGAGAGTTGGGGTGAGAGAGTATCATTATACTTTAGGGAGAATAAATAGATGTTTTGCAAGGAGGTAAATGTGTGTAATACAGGAGAATAAATAGGAGCATCAGTGAGGAGGGGAAGTGATAACAGGTAGTGATGAAGAGAGGAGATGGAGTGAGTGCTTTGAAGGTTTATTGAATGTGTATGATGATAGAGTGGCAGATGTAGGGTGTTTTGGTTGGGGTGGTGTGCTAAGTGAGAAGGTCAACGAGAATGGTTTGGTTAAGAGAGAAGAGGTGGTGAAAGCCTTGTGGAAGATGAAATCCAGCTAGATGGCGGGTTTGGAGGTATTGCAGTTGAATTCATTAAGAAAGGGGCTGATTGTGTTGTTGATTGGTTGGTGAGGATATTCAATGTATGTATGGATCATGGTGAAATTCCTGAGGATTGGCAGAATGCATATATAGTGCCATTGTACAAAGGCAAAGGGGATAAAGGTGAGTGTTCAAACTACAGAGGCATAGGTTTATTGAATATTCCTGGAAAATTGTAATGGAGGATATTGATTGAGAGGGTGAAGGCATGTACAGAGCATCAGATTGTGGAGGAGCAGTGTCGTTTCAGAAGTGGTAGAGGATATGTGGATCAGGTGTTTGCTTTAAAGAATGTGGGAGAAATACTTAGAAAAACATATGGATTTGTATGTGGCATTTTTGGATCTGCAGAAGGCGTATGATAGGGTTAATAGAGATGTTTTGTGGAAAGTCTTATGAGTATATGGTGTGGGAGGTAAGCTACTTGAAGCAGTGAAAAATGTTTTTATCAAGGATGTGAGGCATGCATGCGAGTAGGAAGAGAGAAGAGCGACTGGTTCCCAGTGAAGGTTGGTCTGCAGCAGGAGTACGAGATGTTTCCATGGCTCTATGGTTGTTTATGGATGGGGTGGTTAGGGAGGTAAATGCAAGACTTTTGGAGAGAGGGTCGAGTATGCAGTTTGTTGGGAATGAGAGGGCCTGGAAAGTGAGTCAGTAGTTGTTCACTGATGATAAAGCTCTGGTGGCCGATTAAAGTGAGAAACTGCTGAAGTTGGTGACTGAGTTTGGAAAAGTGTGTGAAAGGAGAAAGTTGAGAGTAAATAGGAGTGAGAGTAAGGTTATTAGGTTCAGCAGGGTTGAGGGACAAGTTAATTGGCATGTAAGTTTGAATGGAGAAAAATTGTAGGAAGGTGAACTGTTTTACACATCTGGGAGTGGACTCAGCAGCAAATGGAGCCATGGAAGTGGAAGTGAGTCAAGGTGGGGAAGGGGGTGAATGTGCTAGAAGTGATGAAGAATGTGTGGAAAGAGAGAACGCTATCTTGGAGAGCAAAAATGGTTTTTTTTGAAGTAATAGTAGTTCCAACAATATTATATGGTTGTGAGGCATGGGCTATGGATAGGGTTGTATAGAGGAGAGTGGGTGTTTTGGAAATGAAATGTTTGAGAACAATATGTGGTGTGGTTTGATTGGGGAAGCAATGAAATGGTAAGAGAGTAAGAGAGATGTGTGGTAATAAAAAGAGTGGTTGAGAGCAGAAGAGGGTGTGTTGAAATGGTTTGGGCATATGGAGAGAATGAGTGAGGGAGGTTGACAAAGAGGTTATATGTGTCAGAGGTAGAGGGAACAAGGAGAAGTGGAAGACCAAATTGGTGGTGGAAGGATGGAGTGAAAACTATTTCTATATGATCCGGGCCTGAACCTACAGGAGGGTGAGAAGCATGCAAGTGATAGTGAATTGGAACGATGTACTATACTGGGGTTGAAATTCTGTCAGTGGACTGACCCAGGGCATGTGAATAGTCTGGGGTAAACCATGGAAAGGTGTGTGGTGCCTGGATTTAGATAAGGAGCTTTGGTTTTTGGTGCATTACACATAAGAGCTAGACTGAGTGTGAATGAATGTGGCCTTTTTTGTCCGTTTTTCTGGCGCTACCTTGCTGATGCAGGGGATGGCGATGGTGTGGGGTAGGGTAGCACCAGGAATTGATAAAGGGAAGCCAGTATGAATATGTACATATTTATATATGCATGTTTATTCGCTGGGGATAGGGGAGAAAGAATACTTCCCACGTATTCCCTGCGTGTCGTAGAAGGCAACTAAAAGGGGAGGGAGCGGGGGGCTGGAAATCCTTCCCTCTCATTATTTTTTTTTTAATTTTCCAAAAGAAGATACAGAGAAGGGGGCCAGGTGAGGATATTCCCCAGGCCCAGTTCTCTGTTCTTAACGCTACCTTGCTAACGCGGGAAATGGCGAATAGTTTGAAAGAAAAAAAAGAATGTATATGTGAGTGTATGGGTGTGTATGCATATATGTGTGTATATGATTGGATAGATCTTTCTTCGTCTGTTTCCTGGCACTACCTTTCTGATGTGGGAAATCAAGTATAATGATAATAAGAAGCATTATTATTATTGTTATTATTATTATTATTATTGATTGAGAGGGTAAAGGAATGTACAGAGCATCAGATTGGGGAAGAGCAGTATGGTTTCAGAAGTGGTAGAGGATGTGTGGATCAGGTGTTTGCTTTGAAGAATGTATGTGAGAAATACTTAGAAAAGCAAATGGATTTGTATGTAGCATTTATGGATCTGGAGAAGGCATATGATAGAGTTGATAGAGATGCTCTGTGGAAGGTATTAAGAATATATGGTGTGGGAGGCAAGTTGTTAGAAGCAGTGAAAAGTTTTTATCGAGGATGTAAGGCATGTGTACGTGTAGGAAGAGAGGAAAGTGATAGGTTCTCAGTAAATGAAGGTTTGCGGCAGGGGTGTGTGATGTCTCCATGGTTGTTTAATTTGTTTATGGATGGGGTTGTTAGGGAGGTGAATGCAAGAGTTTTGGAAAGAGGGGCAAGGATGAAGTCTGTTGTGGATGAGAGAGCTTGGGAAGTGAGTCAGTTGTTGTTCGCTAATGATACAGCACTGGTGGCTGATTCATGTGAGAAACTGCAGAAGCTGGTGACTGAGTTTGGTAAAGTGTGTGAAAGAAGAAAGTTAAGAGTAAATGTGAATAAGAGCAAGGTAATTAGGTACAGTAGGGTTGAGGGTCAAGTCAATTGGGAGGTAAGTTTGAATGGAGAAAAACTGGAGGAAGTAAAGTGTTTTAGATATCTGAGAGTGGATCTGGCAGCGGATGGAAGCGGAAGTGGATCATAGGGTGGGGGAGGGGGCGAAAATCCTGGGAGCCTTGAAGAATGTGTGGAAGTCGAGAACATTATCTCGGAAAGCAAAAATGGGTATGTTTGAAGGAATAGTGGTTCCAACAATGTTGTATGGTTGCGAGGTGTGGGCTATGGATAGAGTTGTGCGCAGGAGGATGGATGTGCTGGAAATGAGATGTTTGAGGACAATGTGTGGTGTGAGGTGGTTTGATCGAGTAAGTAATGTAAGGGTAAGAGAGATGTGTGTAAATAAAAAGAGCGTGGTTGAGAGAGCAGAAGAGGGTGTTTTGAAATGGTTTGGGCACATGGAGAGAATGAGTGAGGAAAGATTGACCAAGGGGATATGTGTGTCAGAGGTGGAGGGAACGAGGAGGAGTGGGAGACCAAATTTTAGGTGGAAAGATGGAGTGAAAAAGATTTTGTGTGATCGGGGCCTGAACATGCAGGAGGGTGAAAGGAGGGCAAGGAATAGAGTGAATTGGATCGATGTGGTATACCGGGGTTGACGTGCTGTCAGTGGATTGAATCAGGGCATGTGAAGCGTCTGGGGTAAACCATGGAAAACTGTGTAGGTATGTATATTTGCGTGTGTGGACGTATGTATATACCTGTGTATGGGGGTGGGTTGGGCCATTTCTTTCGTCTGTTTCCTTGCGCTACCTCGCAAACGCGGGAGACAGCGACAAAGTATAAAAAAAAAAAAAAAAAAATAATAATAATAATAATAATTTTTTTTTCTTTTTTTTGCTTTGTCGCTGTCTCCCGCGTTTGCGAGGTAGCGCAAGGAAACAGATGAAAGAAATGGCCCAACCCACCCCCATACACAGGTATATACATACGTCCACACACGCAAATATACATACCTACACAGTTTTCCATGGTTTACCCCAGACGCTTCACATGCCCTGATTCAATCCACTGACAGCACGTCAACCCCGGTATACCACATCGATCCAATTCACTCTATTCCTTGCCCTCCTTTCACCCTCCTGCATGTTCAGGCCCCGATCACACAAAATCTTTTTCACTCCATCTTTCCACCTAAAATTTGGTCTCCCACTCCTCCTCGTTCCCTCCACCTCTGACACACATATCCCCTTGGTCAATCTTTCCTCACTCATTCTCTCCATGTGCCCAAACCATTTCAAAACACCCTCTTCTGCTCTCTCAACCACGCTCTTTTTATTTACACACATCTCTCTTACCCTTACATTACTTACTCGATCAAACCACCTCACACCACACATTGTCCTCAAACATCTCATTTCCAGCACATCCATCCTCCTGCGCACATCTCTATCCATAGCCCACGCCTCGCAACCATACAACATTGTTGGAACCACTATTCCCTCAAACATACCCATTTTTGCTTTCCGAGATAATGTTCTCGACTTCCACACATTTTTCAAGGCTCCCAAAATTTTCGCCCCCTCCCCCACCCTATGATCCACTTCCGCTTCCATGGTTCCATGGGGATGAGAGAGCTTGGGAAGTGAGTCAGTTGTTGTTCGCTGATGATACAGCGCTAGTGGCTGATTCATGTGAGAAACTGCAGAAGCTGGTGACTGAGTTTGGTAAAGTGTGTGAAAGAAGAAAGTTAAGAGTAAATGTGAATAAGAGCAAGGCTATTAGGTACAGTAGGGTTGAGGGTCAAGTCAATTGGGAGGTGAGTTTGAATGGAGAAAAACTGGAGGAAGTGAAGTGTTTTAGATATCTGGGAGTGGATCTGGCAGCGGATGGAAACATGGAAGCGGAAGTGGATCATAGGGTGGGGGAGGGGGCGAAAATTCTGGGAGCCTTGAAAAATGTGTGGAAGTCGAGAACATTATCTCGGAAAGCAAAAATGGGTATGTTTGAGGGAATAGTGGTTCCAACAATGTTGTATGGTTGCGAGGCGTGGGCTATGGATAGAGATGTGCGCAGGAGGATGGATGTGCTGGAAATGAGATGTTTGAGGACAATGTGTGGTGTGAGGTGGTTTGATCGAGTAAGTAACGTAAGGGTAAGAGAGATGTGTGTAAATAAAAAGAGCGTGGTTGAGAGAGCAGAAGAGGGTGTTTTGAAATGGTTTGGTCACATGGAGAGAATGAGTGAGGAAAGATTGACCAAGAGAATATATGTGTCGGAGGTGGAGGGAACGAGGAGAAGAGGGAGACCAAATTTTAGGTGGAAAGATGGAGTGAAAAAGATTTTGTGTGATCGGGGCCTGAACATGCAGGAGGGTGAAAGGAGGGCAAGGAATAGAGTGAATTGGAGCGATGTGGTATACCGGGGTTGACGTGCTGTCAGTGGATTGAATCAAGGCATGTGAAGCGTCTGGGGTAAACCATGGAAAGCTGTGTAGGTATGTATAGTTGCGTGTGTGGACGTATGTATATACATGTGTATGGGGGTGGGTTGGGCCATTTCTTTCGTCTGTTTCCTTGCGCTACCTCGCAAACGCGGGAGACAGCGAAAAAAAAAAAATTGTTATTATTATTATTATTATTATTATTATTATTATTATTATTATTAGTATACTTGGTCACAGTTTCACGCATCAAATGAAGAAAGACCCTTCCACTTATATACACACATATATGCATACATGCACATATACATATCAGCATATACTCATACATGTACACATACACTGACATGTACATATATACACATGAATGTATTCATGCTTGCTTACCTTCATCCATTCCTGGACCCACCCTGCCCTACAGGAAACAGCATCACCATCCCTGGGATAGGGAGCAAAGATCTATAGCTCCTTATAAAGGGGCTGGGGAAATAAAATCAATTTCCAAAAGATGGAACTTAAGAAAGAGGGAAGTTGGAAGTACTCATCCTCCTCAAAGGCTCAGGTTGGCTTTCTGAATGTGTGTGGATATAACCAGTAAGAGAAGAAAGGAAAGGTAGGTAGTATAATTGAGGAAAGGATCCTAGATGGTCTGACTCTTAAGTGTAATAATGCTCAAGGGCAAAGGGGAAGAATAGGTTGAAAACGTCTCGGGAGTAAAGGTCAGGGTTTGGTGTAATGGGAAAGAGCTAAGGAAGGAGTAGAACTACTGCCGAAGCTGAGTGTTCGGGTTATGTGAAATGGTATAAGAAAGTGAGCTTCAGACTCAAGTGGGAAAAATAAAAGTGGGTTGTGAGAGATTGATGATTACTAGTGCTTGTGCACCTGGCCATGGAAAGGAAGATCATGAGAGACAAATGTTTTGGAAGTCACTGAGTGAGTGTGTGTGCAATTTTGAATGCAAAGGTCAGTAATGTGTAAGTTGAAGATATAATTGGGGAGCATGGGACATTCATTGTTATGAATGGAAAAAGTGAACAATTTCAGGAGTTGTGTACTGAAAAGCATCTGGTGATTACGAATACTTGGTTTGAATAGAGGGTACATTTGAGATACTAGATGCACTGGGAGCTTGGAAGGTATGGTCTGGCAGCTGCTTCCTACAACACCCCATCAGTGCCTCGCCTCACTCAGGAAATCAAGACCATATAGACCCAAAACGTAGACTTATATAGAATACTTCAGGAACCTTATCAATTCCATGCCCAGATGTCTGCAAATGGTAATCAAGGCTGAGAGAGAGATGACAAAGTACTAAAATGTAAGTATGACATTGCCCTTGAAAAGGCAGACAAGTTTTTTTTCACACTGCATATAATGTGAAATCATGCTTGGAAAGAAAACATGAAGTATGAACAACTTTTTTTGATTTTTTAAGAAACTTTTTTTTTTCAAGAAATGGGTAATGTTTCATTACTGCCAGCATTCTTAGTGATAATAGTTTATTCATTTGGGAAACCCCACATAATGGAAATAGCTAAGATTGCTTCTAAGAAACTGAGTCTTTTTTAGATGTAGGAATTTCTTTTCTTCCAAACAGTTGCCCCATTTATGCAGAGGATTGATACATCTTTGTATGGAGCATCTAGGGTGGCTGTAACTCTGCAGTGCTGGTTGACTTTTTCTCTTCTATAGGTATTACTTTGGACTTTGCTCCCATGATTTGGCTGCCTGTGTACCCCCACAGTTAGCTAGACCATGCGATACTCGTGAAGCTGGGGCATCATATGATTATTGTATGGCCAGTGGCTGCACTCAAAGCTTTGGAACTCTACCCCCTCTCGTGTCTTACCCAATAACTATCACCTGGCACCTTTTAAAAAGAGGTCTTTCACTACCTCCAAAGGTTTTAAATACTTTCAATTGTTTCTCCCTTTTTTTTCTTCTTTAACCTCCTTGTATTTCACTTAAGGCCTGGCCTTGATGTGGACTTGTATCTGTGACAGGAGTTTCCAACATAGAATATAAAGAATTTGTCATTGTTAATAAATTTTGCTTGTGTGAATATTTAGCTACGCAAGTGACACATATTTAGTGTGCTGATTGTGTACAGTAGAATTTGAGGGTTCAGCAAAAATCCTCCAAGGGTTTCATGACATTTTGTACTAACAAAAAAAAGAATGAAGCACATAAAGCCTCATAGTTCAGTATTTATGAATGGAACTTTTTTAACTTGAACTTGACAGCTAATTGCCCCAAAACTGGTCTTGAAACCATCTTACAGTAAAAATTCTGTTATCTTAAATTTGAGACATGATATATTCAAACCAACATATGGTTTCAACTTTGGATGGCAGTCTTCCAATATTAAGAAAAAATATTTAAGACAGGAGAGGAAGAATACTTCCCACGTATTCCTGAGTTTCATAGAAGGCAACTAAAGAGGGTGGGAGTAAGGGGCTAGAAACCCTTCCCCTCATGTATTCAACTTTCTAAAAGGGGAAACAAAAGAAGGAGTCATGTCTGGAGTGCTCATCCTTCTCGAAGGTTCAGATTAGGGTGTCTGAATGTGTGTGGATGTAACCAAGATGAGAAAAATGGAGAGATAGGTAGTATGTTTGAGGAAAGGAACCTGGATGTTTTGGCTCTGAGTGAAACAAAGCTCAAGGGTATAGGGTAAGTGTGGTTTGGGAATGTTTTGGGAGTAAAGTCAGGGGTTGGTGAGAGGACAAGAGGAAAGGAAGGAGTAGCACTCCTCCTGAAGCAAGAGTTGTGGGAATATGTAATAGAGTGTTAGAAAGTAAACTCAAGATTGATATGGGTAAAACTGAAAGTGGATGAAGAGAGATGGGTGATAATTGGTGCCTGTGCACCCGTTCATGAGAAGAAATATCATGAGAGGCAAATGTTTTGGGAGCAGCTGAGTGAGTGTGTTAGCAGCTTTGATGAATGAGACCGGGTTATAGTGATGGGTGACTTAAATGCAAAGGCGAGTAATGTGGCAGTTGAAGGTATAATTGGTGTACATGGGGTGTTCAGTGTTGTAAATGGAAATGGTGAAGAGCTTGTAGATTTGTGTGCTGAAAAAGGACTGGTGATTGGAAATATCTGGTTTGAAAAGAGAGATAAACAAGTTTACATATGTGAGTAGGAGAGATGGCTGGAGGGCGTTATTGGATTACGTGTTGATAAGTGTGTAAAAGAGAGACTTTTGGATGTTAATGTGCTGAGAGGGGCATCTGGAGGGATGTCTGATCACTATCTTGTGGAGGCGAAGGTGAAGAATTGTAGAGGTTTTCAGAAAAGAAGAGAGAATGTTGGGGAGAAGAAAGTGGTGAGAGTAAGTGAGCTTGGAAAGGAGACTTGTGTGAGGAAATACCAGAAGAGATTGTGTGCAGAATGGCAAAAGGTGAGAGCAAATGATGTGAGGGGAGTGGGGGAGGAATGGGATGTGTTTAGGGAAGCAGTGATGGTTTGCACAAAAGATGCATGTGGTATGAGAAAGGTGGGAGGTGGGCAGATTAGAAAGGGTAGTGAGTGGTGGGAAGAAGTAAAATTGTTAGTGAAACAGAAGAGAGAGGTGTTTGGATGATTTTTGCTGGGAAGTAGTGCATTAACTTTTTGGGAGAATAAAAAGATGTTTTGGAAGGAGGTAAATAAAGTGCGTAAGACAAGAGAACAAATGGGAACATCGGTGAAGGGGGCAAATGGGGAGGTAAGAACAAGTAGTGATGAAGTGAGGAGGAGATGGAGTGAATATTTTGAAGGTTTGTTGAATGTGTTTGATGATAGAATGGCAGATATAGGGTGTTTTGGTTGGGGTGGTGTGTGAAGTGAGAGAGTCAGAGAGAATGGTTTGGTGAACAGAGAAGAGGTTTGAAGTTTGCGGAAGATGAAAGCTTGCAAGGTGGCGGGTTTGGATGGTATTGCAGTGGAATTTATAAAAAAGGTGATGACTGTGTTGATGATTGGTTGGTAAGGATATTTATTGTATGTATGGATCATGGTGAAGTGCCTGAGGATTAGCGGAATGCATGCATAGTGCCATTGTACAAAGGCAAAGGGGATAAAGGTGAATTTTCAGATTACATAGGCATAAATTTGTTGATTATTCCTGCGAGATTATATTGGAGGTTATTGATTGAGAGGGTGAAGGCTTGTACAGAGCATCAGATTATGGAGGAGCAGTATGGTTTCAGAGGTGGTAGAGGATGTGTGGATCAGGTGTTTGCTTTGAAGAATGTATGTGAGAGATATTTAGAAAAACAGATGGATTTGTATGTAGCATTTACGGATCTGGAGAAGGCATATGATAGGGTTGATGGAGATGTTTTGTGGAAGATTTTAAGAGTATATGGTGTGGGAAGCAAGTTGTTAGAAGCAGTGAAAAGTTTTTACTGAGAATATAAGTCATGTGTATGAGTAGGAAGAGAGTAAAGTGATTGGTTCCCAGTGAATGTCAGTTTGTCTCCATGGTTGTTTAATTTGTTTATGGATGGGTTGGTTAGGGAGGTGAATGCATGAGTTTTGGAGAGAGGGGCAAGTATGCAGTCTATTGTGGATGAGAGGGCTTGGGAAGTGAGTCGCTTGTTGTTGGCTGATGATACAGTGCTGGTGGCTGATTTGGGTGAGAAACTGCAGAAGTTGGTGACTGAGTTTGGTAAAGTGTGTGAAAGAAGAAAGTTGAGAGAGTAAACATGAATAAGAACGAGGTTATTAGGGACAAGTAAATTGGGAGGTGAGTTTGAATGGAGAAAAACTGGAGGAAGTGAAGTGTTTTAGATATCTGGAAGTGGACTTAGGAGCGGATGGAATCATGGAAGCATAAGTGAGTCACATGGTGAGGGGGAGCGAAGGTTCTGGCAGCATTGAAGAATATGTGGAAGGCAAGAATGTTATCTTGGAGAGCAAAAATGGGCATGTTTGAAGGAATAGTTGTTCCAACAATGTTGTATGGTTGCGAGGCATGGGCGATAGATAAGGTTGTGCAGAGGAGGATGAATGTGTTTGAAATGAAATGTTTGAGGTGAGGTGGTTTGATCGAGTAAGTAATGAAAAGGTAAGAGAGATGTGTGGTAATATAAAGAGTGTGGTTGAGAGAGCAGAAGAGGGTGTGTTGAAATGGTTTGGACACATGAAGAGAATTTGAGGAAATATTGACAAAGAGGATATATGTGTCAGAGGTGGAGGGAAGAACGAGAATCAGGAAACCAAATTGGAGGTGGAAGGATGGAGTGAAAAAGATTTTGAATGATTGGGACCAGAAGATACAGGTGGGTGAAAGGCATGCAAGGAAGAGAGTGAATTGGAACAATGATGTATACCGGGGTTAATGTGCTGCCAGTGGATTGAACCAGGGCATATGAAGCATCTTTGGTAAACCAGGTAAAGGTCTGTGTGGCCTGGATCTGAAAAGGGAGCTGTGGTTTCGGTGCATTACTCATGACAGCTAGAGACCGAGTTTGAACGAATGTGGCCATTTTTGTCTGTTCCTGGCGCTGCTTTGCTGGAAGGGGGGGTGAGATGGGGGATGCTGTTTTTGTATGTGTAGGGGTGGTGATGGAAATGGATGAAGGCAGCAAGTATGGATATGTACATTTGTATATATGTATATGTCTGTGTATGTATATGTACGTATATGTTGAAATGTATATTTGCATGTGTGGGCGTTTATGTATATACATGTGTATGTGGGTGGGTTGGGCCATTCCTCATCTGTTTTGTTGCGCTACATCGCTAACACAGGAGACGGCGGTTGAATATAATATATGAATATATAAATACTTAGAAATATTTCAAATTATGTGAACACCTTGCTGTAGTGATTGTTATACTCACTGCCCAGTGTTTTTAGGTGCTGGTGATTGTTTGCCATCTCCCATGTGGTTTCTCATGCGATGTTGTGTGCTGGTCTTCCTTATTTTGTGTTTTGTGCACCCTTGATTACTATTGTGGACGAAGGTCCCTTTTAAGAATTGTGAGCAATTGTCTCACAGCTTCTTGAAGCCATCTACGTCTTGCACAGAGGGCAAGAGGAATGTCTTATGCCTCAAAAAGAAGATAAAGTCGTGCAAGTAGCTGACTAAATTGAGTCCAAGATGGCACTTATGAAGTATGACTATTTATGACATCAACAAGCAATAAAAGATGATGGAGGTATTTAGCCATGCTTATTTGCTTAAATATATTATTTCTTTCTGTGTAAAACTTTTACAAATAGTTAAAACATTTTGAACTGTGTGTGCAGTAGGAAGTGCATTAAAATGTCTGTGAGGGCTGGTGGCAGGAGCATGCCACATTCTTGTAGCAGTCACAAATGTGTTTGGATCTGTTGTACTTGTGTGATTTTGATATACCTGTTTATGTGATTTTCCAACAAACCACTGTGTTGTGTTAGTAAATATGGCATCCAAATGTCCAGCGACATCATCTACCCTAGAATCAGCAGTTAAATGGAAGAGGAACTCCCTGCCTTAGTAACAAAGTTAGAAATCTTACAAAGGGCTGATGCTAGTAAGGGAGCATTGTTGTGGTAGAAAGTGTGCTAAAACTTAAGTGAGGGTTGGCAGGTGGAGGAAGCATGGGTCCTGGGTGGAGCATGCCACGTTCCTGCTTGTGGTCAATCTTATAGTTACCACCGTTATGTGTGGATTTCTTCTACTTATGCAATATGGGTATACCTGCTAATATGATTTTCCTATAACCTGCTGTGTTTATGTTTGGTGATAGGGCATCCAAACATCCAACAACAACATCTGCCCTAGAACCAGCAGTTAATTGAAAGAAAATCTCTCTGACTTTAGAAACAAAGCTAGAAATCTTATGATGCACTAATGCTAGTGTGGGAGCATCAGCACTTGGGTATGCATACTTCTTGGGTGAATGTACAGTCCACAACATAAAGAAGAGAGCAGAGAAAATTAAGTGTTATAGTCCACTGCTTCAGTATCTGCCAAGGTAACCAGCAAGGGTTTGAAATCCACTTGAGGACAAGATGGAGAAAATGCTCTCATTATACACGGAGTATGAGACAAAAAAGAAAAGCAGCCATAGTAACCATCAGCTCACCTCTAAAGCTTTGAAGATTTACAAGAGTTTGTATTAAGAAGACAGTGTAGCTGAGCCAGAGCTGTTTCTAGTTGGTAAAGGATGGCTAGATAAGTTTATTTGTTGTCAAAAGCAACATAACATGAAGGTAACTGGAGAATCTGCCAGTGCTATATATGATTTCTCTGTCCAAGGTTTTTGCAGAATGTAGCTCCAGTATAAAAGAAGAGATGGGGATTTCTGAGTGATTTAGTATATTGAAAATATAACTTGAATAACCAGTATTTCTGTTATCTGAAACTGCTGGTTTCCCCAGTCACTTCTGATATGAGTATACTAGTCAAAGACACAAACAGGAGGCCAGATTGGCCCATGACTGGGTTGTCTGGTTAAAGAAGCGAGTTGACAAGAAAGTGTAGTTCCGCTCAGTAGTTTTTTAAACTATCACCAAATCCCCGCTCCAGTTCATTAGCTTCTAGTGTCTCCGTTACTGGTCATTTTATACTGTTTATTTCTGGCGTTCCTTTCAGAGTATACCTGAATTTATAAAATAGTGGTCCAAATGACTTTTGAAAGTTTTTATGGTCTTAGCATTCACTTCATATGATGGTAACCTATTCCAGTGCTCAACACATCTACATCTTTTAGCTTTGAGTTTTATTCCATTTTTCCTGATAACCATATTTTCTTCTATTTCGAAAAGATGTTTGTGATT
Source organism: Panulirus ornatus (assembly GCF_036320965.1). NCBI lineage: Eukaryota > Metazoa > Arthropoda > Malacostraca > Decapoda > Palinuridae > Panulirus > Panulirus ornatus. The sequence goes on from NC_092233.1 coordinate 29,662,947, forward strand.
TACTTTACTGAATTTGCTCAGAATTTTGTTCAACATAACATGAAGGTAACTGGAGAATCCGCCAGTGCTATATATGACTTCTCTGTCCAAGGTTTTTGCAGAACGTAGCTCCAGTATAAAAGAAGAGATGGGGATTTCTGAGTGATTTAGTATATTGAAAATATAACTTGAATAACCAGTATTTCTGTTATCTGAAACTGCTGGTTTCCCCAGTCACTTCTGATATGAGTATACTAGCCAAAGACACAAACAGGAGGCCAGATTGGCCCATGACTGGGTTGTCTGGTTAAAGAAGCGAGTTGACAAGAAAATGTAGTTCCGCTCAGTAGTTTTTTAAACTATCACCAAATCCCCGCTGCAGTTCATTAGCTTCTAGTGTCTCTGTTACTGGTCATTTTATACTGTTTATTTCTGGCGTTCCTTTCAGAGTATACCTGAATTTATAAAATAGTGGTCCAAATGACTTTTGAAAGTTTTTATGGTCTTAGCGTTCACTACATATGATGGTAACCTATTCCAGTGCTCAACACATCTACATCTTTTAGCTTTGAGTTTTATTCCATTTTTCCTGATAACTATATTTTCTTCTATTTCGAAAAGATGTTTGTGATTTACTTTATTGAATTTGTTCAGAATTTTGAATACATGGATTAAATTGCCACAAAGTTCACATTTTTTAAGGGAGAAGAGATCCAATCGTTTTAGCTCCTTTTTGTATGCCAGATTTCTAAGGGATGGGATCAAATTTATCGCACGTCTCTGTACTTGCTCTACTTTTTCCTCGTCTACTTTATAGTTTGGGGACCAAAATTGGACTGCATATTCATGGTGTGGTCTTCCTTGAGAATTATGAGGTGTGAGAATTGCTGGTATCTTGTAATCTATGTTCCTTGCTATGAAACCTACCATTTGGTTGCCTTTTTTAGTTGCTGCTTGACACTGTCAAGTGTACTTCAGATTGTTGCTAACGACAACTCATGTGTCTAAAGTATACATGGACTGCTAGAAATTTAAATCAAACAAATATTAGATTAAGATGGTAAGTCTGTCCTTAGATTGTTTGAATCCTTTGGGGTCATCTTCGTTTACTGTTGTTAGTGTTTTCCTAGGTGTACATCGCCAGAATAATGCAGTTTTGTCTGCATTATACACCCTCTCAGGACTGAGGTGCTCGTTAGCTACGAGTTTTGCAAATTCGTCCACATACTTGGCAGCTCCTTCGTGGTTTGCAGACCGCTTCTTGAATCTTTGAAGCCATCCTTCGCTATAGTCACGTTCATGTTGTAATTTAAGTTCTTTATGGAACAACTTAGCCTGGTCCATTATCGTGCTACCAGACAAGTCCATTCCATTACTCCGACGCTGTCGAAACCATCGATCGTGCTCAGTACTCTTACCGTCTTTCATAGTTTTCTAATTGTCATTTGCTTCTTGGAATCGCTGTGTGCATAGAATTTCAATATTTTTTCCCTTTGCTTCTTTATATCATAAACAGTTGATGAACAAATACTGTAGATGTCACACAGCTTTCGCACGGAAACACCACGGTCCATTTTTTTCAATAGTTCTACTTTATCTTGGATCAATATGGACTGATGTTTACGTTTGACACCACGACTGACACACTCATATGTCTTAGAAGCCATAGCGAGGGTTAAATTTAAGCAAAATAAGCTAAGAATCTCACAGAATTGTGGTATCACCACCAACAAGTGCAGTGTAAAGAATGTAAATAGCGCACCCTACACACAAAGCCATCTGTGGCTGCCCATTAAACTAGTCTGGTGTCCGCGGTAATTTCAAGTTCCCTCACATAATTTTGTCTGGACTAAAGGAGTTGCTGAACCATCAGTTGCTGGAAATTCAATGGTGTACCTTTATGACTTTGATTTCACAGAGAAGACAATGAAACACCCAGATGGTGTGATGATCTGGGGTTGCGTGAGTGGTGTAGTGGGGAGCTGTACTTCTAAAAATGCTACAATGAATGGAGAGCAATACATTAAGGTTCTAGAGGACCATCTCCTTCCTTTTTATAAGGTCTACAAGTATAAACCTTTGCATTTCGGCCTCCAAACTCAAGAAAATTCATCTAAAACTTCTGAAAATTTTCTCTCAAAGAGCCATTCATTACTGCCTGCAAAAGGACCTTCACATTCCCTCCTGCAAGCTAGCTGCCAAACCCCTGCTTACAAAGGACATGAAATGCAAACAACTCATATTTGCAAAGAAGTACATTAGCTGGTGTTAGCAACAGTGGAGTAAAGCAGGGGAGTGTAAGGAGACTATTTTGGACACTATTTTGCATTTGTCTCTGGTGAAATTCATCTCCCATCTGCCATGTCTCAGTTTACTGTTCCAGTTTGTCTAAATTTCTTCATATCTAAAGGTAGAATTTCTTTGAATTGGCTGTATCCTAGTTCATGTTGTTCGCAGACTTCAAGATTTTACTGATAAGGCGTGTCTCTAGGTCACTCATGTAGATAATGAAAAGTATAAGTTGTAGGATTGAGATAGTGGGTAGTGGAACTCCACTTAGGCACATGAAGCCAGTTGGAGTCTAGTTGGATTCTTCCCCATTTAACACAACTCTGTTTCCCTTTTAATAGTTAGTGCACAGATTTGAACTTCTTTGCCCTGAGCTTTGGTTTTATCCAGCAGTCTTTTATTTGGTACTCTGTTGAAGGTTTTGCATAAGTGTAAAGTTTAGAACATCAGAGGGTATTATGGAATCACAGTTATCAAAAACAGTACATGACTGTAGAATTCAGTTAGATAATTCAAACATGATCCCATGTTGATAGTTGGACTTTAATGATTTTTATTATTTCTTTCTTGCAGAGAGTTGTTGAATATTTTGGTGATAGGAGAAAATAATTGCTAGTTAGCTTCTTTCTGTATTCAGTATTGTGCAGTTTGAGAGTTAAGGTTCTGTCATATATCCATGTTGTTACCTTGCCAAGGCCAGAAATATTGAGTGTATGAAAGAATGAAAGCTTGATAATTATGCTTTTAATTATTTTTACATCATTCTGCAAGTTACAGCATATTGAAATGAATGTTTGAGAGAGGTGTGGAAAAAATTAACTCTAGAAGGAGAATCTAAATTGCTAGAAAAATAATTACGATTGAAGGCTGAAGAGTATAGAATATGAAGCCCTGAATAAAATTGAAGAAATTATATGTACCAGTAAAAGAAAAGCAGGAGGTGATCTCATAGTTTGTATAGATCTGAAGTTGAGAGAATAAGAAGCTGATCTGAAAGAACATGTATAAGAGTAAGGAGAAATATGTTTAGGTGAAGGTGAGCTTGATAAGTCTGGGGGAGTGTCAGTAACAAAAGATGAATTATGTAAAAAAGGGATAGAATATTTTAATCCTTGAGGGACTCCATCCTTACTTGAACTGTGCATGGTGCAGGGATTGTAGCTGTACTTGAATGATTCTTGATGCAGGGGCTAGCCATTCTTGAATGGTGAACAGTTCATGATCCAGGGACTCCAGCCATACTTAAACAGTTCATGGTGCAGGCACTGTAGCCATTCTTGAATGGTTTACCTTTTCTTACCCACATTTAAGTTGTAAGACTTACAACATTTTATTGGTATGTATAGGTCTCTTATGTCATATGCAGCAGTAATTTGCTCTGAAAAAAATCCAAGAGTCTTATTTACCCATGTGTAATAGTGGGGGTTGGACAGTTAGTGATATTGGTTTTGTACCCACACTAGTATGGTTTGTCTTCTCTTTACCTCATTTTAGATGCCTGGTGCAAGGACTCAATTTGTGCTTGAATGATTTTTGATGCAGGGACTAGCCATGCTTGAATGGTGGAAAGTTCATGGTCCAGGAACTCCAACGAATCTTACACAGTTTAGGGTGCAGGGACTAGCCATTCTTGAATGGTTTGGCTCTTCTTGCCATCATGTAAATTGGAAGGCACGCTTTATTGCTTCATAGAGGTATCTTATGTCTCAAGCAACATTTATTAGCACCAGGAAAAATCCTAGAGTTTTAGTGACCCATGTATTATGATTGGGATTGTACAGCTGATGGTGTTGGTACTTCAACTGAATTGATATGGTGTGCCATTTCTTGCCCTTATTTAAGATACATGGTGCTGGGACTCTATCTGTACTTGAATGGTTCTTGATGCAGGGACTAGCTGTACCTGAATGATGAACAGTTCATGATGCAGGGACTGTAGCCATTCTTGAATGGTTTGTCTCTTCTTACCCTCATTTAGATTGGAATTCTCACTTTATTGGCATGTAGTTTTTGTCACAAACAAAGGTCATTAGCACTGGAAAAATTCCTGGAGTTTTTGTTATCCATGTATTATGATGGGGGATGTACAACTGATGGTGTTGGTACTTCATCTCTACTAGTATAGTTTGCCTTTTCTTGCCCTCATTTTATATTAGAAGGCATTATTTAGGGGTATTTAGTTGCACCTTATGTCATAAACAATTAACAACAGGAAAGAATTCTTTAATGTCAGTTACCCATATTCCAGAAGGGGAAAGTAAGACTTTGTACTCCAAACAAATATTCTTTGGGGTCTTAATGACTGTGGTAATAATTTACCAGATTTTTTAAGGTTAAGAATGAGATAAGTCCATGCCAAATTTTTTAAGGTTAAGAATGGTATAAGTTCAATACATGTTAGTTGTCTGTTGATTGTGGCAGACAAAAGAAAAAGGAAATGACAACAAAGGTCAGCAACCAGTAATGAGCCAAACACTTGTAGCATGCCAAATTTAGATGTCCATATAGCAACAGATAAAGTTAAAATCCCACAGTTTTATCTTCTTTTTCTAACTCGTCATTTTATATCAGTTGATGAGACTGAAATATATGTATTTGAATTGTTTGATAATGCTCCGTCTTGGGGACCCACCTAAATTTTTGTTGGCTCCATCCTTTAAGTTTTAAAGAAGTGATTGGTAATGATTGTGAAAGAGGAGTGTATATTGATACATGAGGAATAGAAGTAAATAAAGTGAAATAGGGGTATGGGAAAGAATTATACAAAGGAGGAAGTAAGAAGAGCAATAAAGCTTATAAAGAATTTAAAAGCTGAGGATGTAGATGGTGATGAGTGAGATGGTGAATAGTAGAACTAAAACTGCTGTGAAATGGATCTGGAAATAAGAAAAAGTTGTCAGGTGCTCAACTGGAAAAAGACAGCAGTTTTCTCACTGCACAAGGAAACTGGAATAAAAATGTGTAAGAAATATAGAGGTGCCTACCATAGTACCTACTATAGTTGGTAAGGTAGAAGAGTGATTGTGTGAAAATTATTAGGGAATCACTTTTTTTGGTGAGTAACAAGATGAGTTTCAGAGGGGAATAGAGTGTGTAGATCAGATTTTTACATAGAGTTAAGTAAGAGGATTTCAAAGAGAACTGTGTATCCAGAATTGATGGATTTAGAAAAGGCATATGACTAAGTGAATAATAAGGCACTTAAGGTACTGTGTCCACAAAAGACCTTGTCTGCCACCTCATTCACTTTCAGAGGCAGTGTCACACTTACATTGTAGTACTTTGTCATCTCTCCGCCTTGATTACTATCTGCTGACGTCTTGGCATGGAATCGGCAAAGTTTCTGAAATATTGTAGATTCAAGTTTTGGGCTCATTCATGAAGTGAGGCTTTGCTCTCTTGATCATATGTTTTGAGTGCCTAATGTGCCTTGAAATCTCAAGTGTACCCACATTTTTTGCTTCTAGACGAGAACTCAGGTTTTTTCCTCTTTAGAAGACAAAGAGTAATCTATATTGAAACTCATTTGGAAGAAATACAGTCCCCAGAAACAAAATTCCAAAAATGAGCTAGAAGCTAAGAGAAGTAAAGAAAGAACATCCTTCTATAAACAGCCTGGGGCACACTGAGGCATTTGCTGGTGCTCACACCATCAGAAATGTAAGTCTCGGTGACCAGATGAACTATGATTTCTCCCTAAGAATGTCATATGTTTGTGCCCACAATAAACCTAAGCCATGTATCACCTTTGTAAATATATGGGGGGCAGATAATGCTTTTTGTGGACTCTAGTTTAAGCTTTTTTGTCTGTTTTCCTGGCGTTACCTCACAGAAGCAGGGTTTAGCAATGCTGTTTCCTGTGGGGCAGGGTAGCAACAGAAATGGATGAAGGCAAGCAAGTATGAATATGTACATGCGTATATATGTATATGTGTGTGTATATATACATAAATAAATAAATCATTATTATTATTTTGCTTAGTCGCTGTCTCCTGCGTTAGCAAGGTAGTGCAAGGAAACAGACGAAAGAATGGCCCAACCCACCCACATACACATGTATATACATACACATCCACACATGCAAATATACATACCTATACATCTAATGTATACATATATATACACACACAGACACATACATATATACACATGTACATAATTCATACTGTCTGCCTTTATTCATTCCCATCGCCACCCCGCCACACGTAATAACAACCCCCTCCCCCCTCATGTGCGCGAGGTAGCGCTAGGAAGACAACAAAGGCCCCATTCGTTCACACTCAGTCTCTAGCTGACATGTAATAATGCACCGAAACCACAGCTCCCTTTCCACATCCAGGTCCCACAGAACTTTCCATGGTTTACCCCAGACGCTTCACATGCCCTGGTTCAATCCATTGACAGCATGTCAACCACGGTATACCACATCATTCCAATTCACTCTATTCCTTGCCCGCCTTTCACCCTCCTGCATGTTCAGGCCCCGATCACTCAAAATCTTTTTCACTCCATCTTTCCACCTCCAATTAGGTCTCCCACTTCTCCTCGTTCCCTCCACCTCCGACACATATATCCTCTTGGTCAATCTTTCCTCACTCATTCTCTCTCATGTGACCAAACCATTTCAAAACACCCTCTTCTGCTCTTTCAACAACACTCTTTTTTTTAACACACATCTCTCTTACCCTATTATTACTTACTCGATCAAACCACCTCACACCACATATTGTCCTCAAACATCTCATTTCCAGCACATCCACTCTCCTGTGCACAACTCTATCATCCATAGCCCACGCCTCGCAACCATATAACATTGTTGGAACCACTATTCCTTCAAACATACCCATTTTTGCTTTCTGAGATAATGTTCTCGACTTTCACACATTCTTCAAGGCTCCTAGAATTTTTGCCCCCTCCCCCACCCAATGATTCACTTCCGCTTCCATGATTCCATCCGCTGCCAAATCCACTCCCAGATATCTAAAACACTTCACTTCCTCCAGTTTTTCTCCATTCAAACTGACCTACCAGTTGACTTGACCCTCAACCCTACTGTACCTAATAACCTTGCTCTTATTCACATTTACTCTCAACTTTCTTCTTTCACACACTTTACCAAACTCAGTCACCAGCTTCTGCAGTTTCTCACATGAATCAGCCACCAGCTCTGTATCATCAGCGACTAACAACTGACTCACTTCCCAAGCTCTCTCATCCACATCAGACTGTATACTTGCCCCTCTTTCCAAAACTTTTGCATTCACCTCCCTAACAACCCCATCCATAAACAAATTAAACAACCATGGAGACATCCCACACCCCTGCCGCAAACCTACATTCACTGAGAACCAATCACTTTCCTCTCTTCCTACACGTACACATGCCTTACATCCTCGATGTGTATGTATGTATATGTGTATATGAGTGGATGGGCCGTTCATCATCTGATTCCTGGCGCTACCTTGCTGACGGGAGAAACCAATTGTGTATAATAAAAAAGTTAATTTAAACTTTATATGTTGTACATGGAAGACCATTGACATTCTCAAGAGCTTTAATACTGTAATGGGAGTTGTAAATTTGAGAGGGGAATTGATTTGAAATAATGTGTTTGTAATCAAAGCTGTGTGATATCAGTGTTGTTTGTAATCAAAGCTGTGTGATGTCATTGTTGTTACTTTGTTTTGATGAATGATGTAATGCATGAGGTGAAAGTAAGGTGAGGGGTTTGTGATGTAGTTATTAGCCAAGGAGAAACAGACTGGAAGCAGTCAGTCTTTTTATGCTGATGATGTGTCGTTTGCTGCATTAGAGAAAATTTTAGATAGAATGGTGGGCCCGTTCAAAGATGCATGTAGGAGGAGGATGCTAAAAGTGAATGCAGATAAAAGTAAGTTATAAAAGGTTATGTGATGTAAAGGAGGGTTGAATTGAGCAGTTGGGTATGCATCAAGGGATCGGGATTTCGTGGGGCCTACAGGCAAGTCAGTTTAAGGAAAATAATGAAATATTCAATAAAACGTGTATAAAAATCACACTTTAAAGTACCTTCTTTCTTAAGTCAGAGGCATCAGAGAATATTGAAATTCCAGGGAACTTTTTTCGGCATTCCAATTACACCAGCCTACAAACATCTTTTTTAAGGGCAAAGTGCTGTACTTCCAGAAAGGTATGCAAGGAGCAGATATGAACTGAAAATGAGTCGCATCCATTGATGGAAAGATAACTTTACACTGATCTTTCTGCTTGATTTATGCCACTGAAAAATGATGCCTGTCTCAAATGATCCAGGTTTGTGAAGACTGGAGGCATGTCACATTACATCTTCAGCATGAGAACTCTCATTGCTGTCAACCTTTCAGTTGGACATTCTTGATAACACTAGTTGCAAATATATTCAGCAAAGATTTTTATGTGATTAGCTTTATCTCAAAAATAAGCAAGTACTTGACTTTCATTATGTTCAGAGATTTATAACTGATATTTGATTTTATATTGGTTCTCAAGCACTGCCTTCCCAAAGGAAACATATGTAGACTGTGACAACTAAGACTGTATTTGATGAGGAACTTTTAGAAAACTGCATTCGTTTCTTGGAAGCAATAAAAATTCTTGCAGATTTCAGTCAAGGTCTGGTGGAGCATTTGAAGAAGGTTATTGAAAAAGAAAGGGCAGTAATGCATAGAAAAGTGAGTGGGGAAAATTTGCTGATTTCCTAAGTGGTGATGTGGTAATGCTTCTGTCTCTGGCAGATGCACAGTAGAGATATTGTCGTGAGAATGGAAGCATTTATTCACCTTTCCTCCAAGATAAGCTCTTCTTCAAATCCATGGTTTAACTGTTCTGTTCTAAGGCAGTTCAGACAAAGGATCAGGCAATTTGAGTTTGTTAAACTCTCTTTCTTGCATCTCACATTGATCACTGCTTAGAATCATTGCAAATATGTTATCCATTAGGCAAAGCATTCCTTTATAGGAAGTATCATAAGGCAAAGCGTTCCTTTATTTAAAGAAAGTGCGATAACCAGTCCTTGTCATCCACTGGTATGTAGTTAAGGGCATTGCTGCTAACTTGTGTCAGCATGCCTTTCCATCACTTTTCTGTTCTGATGATGGTGTATCTCTCTCTCTCTAAAGCCAAAGCTTCTCTCTTCGGTTCTCGTTTCTCCTCAAACTCCACCTTGGATAACTGTAACATTCCTTCATGCCCTGATGCTCCTCTTACAAATCCTATGCTCCTTCTTGTAATCTTTCAAACTGACAAAAAGCACTTCTCTTTCTGGACTTAAGTAAGCTTATGGTTCTGATGGCATCCATCCCTCTATATTTAAAGAGTGTGCCTCTGAACTAACACCTGTTTCTTGCTTGATTGTTCTGTTTCTATTTAAAGACTTTAACTTCTTGAAAGCATACATTGGTACATCCCAACCCCAAAAAGAGTGACTGTTCTTACTCTTGTGACTGTCATCCTGTTGCTTTGACATCTACAGTTTCCATAGTCTGTGAATGCCTCCTCAGCTCCCGTAACCTCAGACATCTTGAATCTCACAGTCTTCTCTCTGATGACTAGTATGGCTTCTGTAGGGCAAGATCCACTGGTGATATCTTACCTGTCTAACTAATGTCTGTTCATCATCTCTGAAATATTTCAAGGAATCCTATGTAGTTGCCCTTGACATATCCAAAGTTTTTGACATGATGTGAAATTGGGGTCATTTCTCTAATCTTCCTCTTTTGGCTTCCCACTCTTTCTTTCCTCATATCTAGCTTGTTCCCTGGCTGATCTATATCCATGGTTGTTAATGGATCAGCCTATCTCCCTATGTCCATCAACATTGGTGTCCCTTAAGGTCCTGTCCTGTTTCTTTCACTTTTCTCCTCTTTATGAGCGATATCCTTTCTTCCACAAATAACCGAATGCACTTGTATACTGATGACTCAACCTTGCATTCCTTCACATTTCACTTCTGCTCCCTCTTTCACTTCATCTGCATCTCGTCTCGACACAAAATCCTTAATGAACTCAGACTTGGACAGGATATCTCTGAGAGGGTGATGAAATCAGGTTAAGTTTAATGGTTCCAAAACCCAATTTCTACTCATCTCTATATTGAAAATTCTTAGCAACTTTCCTCTCAACTTTAACAGTTTTATAATTCCACCTATTGGCTCAATGAACTTGGTATTGCTGTAACATCCACTTTATTTTGGAAACCCCACATTAGTGAAATAACTGGGTCTCCTGCTAAGAAATGGGGAACTCTGTCTAGGTGTCAAAATTTCTTTTCGTCTGAACAATTGGTCCATTTATGCAAAGGATTGATCCATCCTTGTATGGAGTATTGCTCTCACATCTGAGATGTATCCTTAGTTGACAGAGTTAAGTCAAAAGCAGTCTGACATATTATCTCTCCCAGGCTAACTCAAGATCTTGACCCACTTGCCCTAAGCTGCAGTGTTGGTTCACTTTCCCTTTTCTTTAGGTATTACTTTTGTTTTTTCTCCCGAGAATTGGCTGCTTGTGTACCCCCATTGCTGGGTAGACCACACAATACTTCGCAAACTGCTCTGTCACATTGCTCTGTGGCCATTGGCAACTTAAGGATGGGACATTTTCATAACTGTTGCTTTCCTACTCCTCAAAGCTTTGGAACTTTCTACCCTCTCATGTCCTAACCAATAACTATGACCTAGTAGATTTTAAAAGGCAGGTTTTTCACTTCCTTCAAAATTCATAAATACTTTCCCTTGTCTCTTCTTTTTCCTTTTCATTAAACTCTCTATATTAGATTTAAGGCCTGGCCTTGAAGTGGACTTTTGTCTGTGACTGGAGCCTTAGAAGAAAAAAAAAAATGGTAAAAGATAATGGTAATAGAAAAAACTGTGTTGAAGATTTTGAGCATTGTTTGGAGACATGATCAAAGAGGAATTTTTCATGGAAGTTGAAAATATTGGTCACTTTTCAGTCATAGCTAATGATCTGTGTATAGTTGTTGGTGACCAAACTAAAGAAAGGTTATTTGCTCTTGTAAACCTGAGGGTTCCAGTGGCAGGAGCTTACATGTCTTCCTGAATAAATAACTCAGATGTGGGGTTGATACTGGAACAGTGCTCTGAGGATTCCTTTTATGGATTAGCTGATATGAGTGATAACTGCATTGGCACACAAGCTCTGACAAAAGAAGTCAGCTTTAGTTGCATTCGTACTTGTTGGTATCCTTATGCACTCATTTTAGTAATTAGTGATGCTAGCAGTGTGTGTATCTTGGCAGTAAGTCTCCTCAGCCATCTGAGCAAGCTCTGCATTCTGCAGTAAATCCCATAAAAAGATGATCTGGAATGATCAGATGAAGTGTTGGGAAATACAATGCTGTGCAAACTGGAGCACATCCATTAAACTAGTTGGTCAAGTAGAAGCAGAGAACTTCAGATATTGTTTGAAGATTATGGAGACTGGTGTAAAGAAATTCTGTTCATATCTTCTGGTCATCCTTAAGAAAATCAGTACATCATCTCACCTTTGGAGGTCAGTATAGTATGAAGGACTGATAGTGAAAGAGTGTCTTTGCATTTTTGAAACCATCATAAATGCCTTCATTTTCAACCATGCCTTTAATAGAATATATCTCTGCATGATTTTTTATTTTGCATTTAACTTGCCTAGATGATATGCAGGCATGGCAAATGATCAGTGATGCTACAACTTGGTAAAATTTCTCTGGTAATATTGAAACACTAGCTGCAGTCACTGATTGCCTGAGTGAGATAGCTGCTGAAAACTTTCATCAACCAAAGCATTCCAGACATCAGGTCAATAAGATATTCTTGACCTGAGAAGATCAGTGAAATTAAGAAGAATTTTGAATTATTCTGCCATTATGTTGTTTGTGAAGCTTTCACAGATAGCTTGACAAGAATGTTTGCTCTTCATGAAGATCTCTACAGGTAAATTTCCTGCTTTGACCCTTATAGATTTGACAAGATATATGTCTTCCTTGGGAAAATTGATCCTAAGATATATCTGCAGCAATTCCCAAGGATAATAGAATTTCATAACTTTGAGATGATACTTTTTACATCTGGGGACAAACGCCTTGGATAATAACAGTGATGATGAAGATGAAACAGAAGAGGTCATCTGTGTTCAGGAACAGTATGCATCTACTACAAAGGCAGTTGTGAAGGTACTATCCTGTAAGAACTTTATCTTGTGTATTTAGGTTGCCTTATCACTTTAGGCCCTGTTCAGCAGAACAAGAAAATCTGCATTTTGCTCACAAATACTTGATAATACACAATATCACTGAGCATACCTGTGAAAGATGAAAATTGTAAAGTCAGTGCACAGTTGCTATTTGGACAAGAAAATTTAAGAACATGATTATAGTCATCAAAAAGAAGTTGCCCTAAAACTAAAGATCAACAAGGACAGCATTATAGACAGATTTACCTAGACATCAGCTGCTCATAGTTCATTACTTCTGCATCCTCCTCCCATCCTTTGATAGCAAAGTGTATTTGAATTGTAAACTTAAGTTTACCCAGATGATTGATGAAGTTGCATTATGATTATTTTTACCTTTTGTTATGATGAATGTCTTTTTGCAATGACCAATTCACTAATTCACATTTGCATATGCCAGATCTCAAATAATGTGCTGTAATACCATCCTGTGTTTCCTTTTATACTAATATGAATATCTAACACTCTCTGTAATGAACTAGAAGTGTTCTATGATGCTTATTTATTGATTTGCATGTGGTTGTTTATGGAGCCTTTTTCTTGATTGTATTGTAGTGTTAAAGGGATATGATTGGTTGACATAATGTCCATGAGTATTTACAAAAAGTTGCCAATGTCTTAGTTCTTACATCTGTATGAGAGAGAGAGAGAGAGAGAGAGAGAGAGAGAGAGAGAGAGAGAGAGAGAGAGAGAGAGAGAGAGAGAGAGATTGTACCATGGGTTCATGTCATATTCCAGTCACCCTACACTTAACCCAGGTTTTCATCCTCCCCTTGAGGCTTGTTGATAAATGGGTACCTGGCTAATGCTGGGTTTTGTTTATGTGCATAAATGTATGGGAGAAAAGACATGGTACATTTATACAGGGTTATGAGATGGGGCATCATGAATATAAAACTCTGTCCCCACAACACAATAATAATCACACACACACAACATGAATAGGAGGTACAATATTTGAAACTACACAAACCCCAACAATTTTTGTGGCAACAGATTAGAATATTGAGTTTAGTAGCTCAGTACCAGGGATCTTTTGTGAGAGTTCCATGGAATTTCCCTATGAAGGAGTAGTAACATGAGTAACTTTAGTGCCAAATACCAAGGGAGTGGTAGGAAATAGGAAGGAAGGGTTTAATAAAGGATGTCAAAAAGCAAAGGAACCATGAAATTATTAGTGGCAAAGATTTAGATGGCACTAGCTAGCCAGCCAGCATTTCCAAAGTATGATAGAGCAAGGAATGAGTATACCATGGTAAGAAAGGAGAAGCAAAAAATTTAAAAAAAGATATTGAGGACAGTGGAGGAAAAAGTCCAAAACTTTTCCATAAATTTATCAGGAGTTAGCTGTCACTCAAAAAGTAGCTAATCACACTAAGGTATTGCCTCCATTTCCGATTCTGTTTCATAAGCAAAAGGCCTCATTGTTCAAAGATCAGTGGAAAAGGTTGAATGAGTTAGGGCCTCCTCTCCAATATTAAGAGGATAGGAATGATCCTAATCTCAATAACCCCAAGGAATAACCTGTTACTTGCAGGACACTGCCTTAGAGGAAAATATTTTTCAGACTTAGGGGCCTTCAGTTTTACTCAGTTATCTTCAGTAAACTGTAAACTAGATGTTGAAGTGGTATTATGTAGATATACACAAAAATGAAAGACAAAAAAGGTCACAAGCCTGCTTCCCATGCCATGCAGCTGAGATGATATAAGTATGACTTAGTATTAATTCTCAATATGTAAGAAATAACAGAGGATTTTCCTTCAAAGGCACAATGATCTGTCTGATGCTATCTCTACCTTGCAAAGGGAGAAAACTGCAAATGGGTTTAAACCATAAAGAAAGATAAGTTAAACCAAACCAATAGCCACAGCAGAAAAATGCAGAGTATTTGCTAGCAAATCTTGATTAAGTTAAAAGCTTCAGTCACATGAATTCATAGCTTTTGTGTGTCTAGTAATTTGACATCACAATTTTATTGAGAAAAAGCAGTGTGTTTATCAATTTGATATTACATTTTTTGTTAGAATATTCAGTTTTTGGGAAAATGTTTTTGCACAATGAAGAGAGCAAAGGCACTGTTTAGAATGAAGAAAAATTTAAAATCACCAAACAGCATAATCACTTGAGCCTGTTGCCTCATAGAATCTAGCATACATAAGCTACAAGTAAGAATGAAGTAAAAGGGTAATGGCCCTCCACACAGAAATCAGAGGTAGACGAAAGATTTTATGATCAGTTAGCAGAAATTTTTTATGAACAAGATTCTATTATTGTTAGAGATTTTAACATACCTGTGTTTACATATGAAGAGTCCATTTCTAGTAGCTCTGGGGGTGGACTCTACCTAAATTTGCTTGATAGTGCCTTAATCTTGTTACAAGAATATATTAGCTTTAGTTCTAATTCAGATGAGGATCTCATTGATAATGTTGAAGTTAGAGAAAGGTTTGTACAAATGATCACCAACAAATTAATTTTGAGCTATATGACAAAGTAAACATCATGAAATATATATTGCTGACAATAGCAAAAATAACCTTAAGGAGTTACACAGTAATGTTGGAAGCAAGAGAATCATTGCCCAGTCAATTCGTCCATTAAGAATGGAAAAGAGTGACATGGTTCAAGATATCAAAGCCATGACAAAAATCTTAAATGACTTTTGCATTTGTATTTACAATCAAAGACACAACCCATGTCCTAAGTACTGTTTCATTGTTAAGAGAGGAGAACATTCATGAACAAACTGACATAAAAGTTGACATACCATAAGCTGTAAACAGAATTAAAGTAGATGAAACGGCATTCCCTGATAAGTTTTATTGGATGACGGTGAAGGAGGCAAAAATGAAATAGTTAAGCTCTCAACTGCACTCTTCAGTAAGTCACTTGCCATGAGAAAAGTTCCAGAGGAGTGCAAGTTTGCCAGTGTAACACTGATATTAAAAAGGTAATGAGTCACTGCCTAAAGATATTCATGTATTTTTCTTGATGTCTGTTTTTGGAAAACTTTTGGAAACCATCATTCGAGATAGAGTTGTCTACCATTTAGAGGACCACTGCTTGATTAATGATTATCATATTTTCGACAAAATAGCTCATGTCTAACAAATCTGCTTAATTTCTCATATGATGTAATCATCTTGTATGACAAAAGTAAATCAGTTAGTGTCAACTGTCTAGATTTTCAATAAGCATTCAGTCACTTTTTGCATCAAAAGTCACTAGCAAAAATTAAGTCCTGTGGAATTAATGGGGCTATACTTTGGAGGATAGGAGATTGGTTGACTGGCCTTAAACAAAGAATTGTGATTTATGGTCAAGCCTCAGAATAGTTAGACATAACAAGTGGAGTACCACAAGGATCAGTCTTGTGACTGTTTCTCTTCCTCATTTATATAAATGATACTGATAATGGGCTGCACTGCAAGATATTAAAACGTGCTGATATAAAACTAAGATATATATGCACAAATGAACTTGAACATTTATAGCTTCAAACTGATGTAGACTAATGAATTTCATTACCGATATGTGCAAAGTTTTACTTATTGGTATTAAAAACGAAAAGGCAAGCTACAGTATGAATTTTCTTAAACAGCTAAAGATAAATGAGCAAAAAAGATTTGGGCTTGATAATCTCTGGTGATCTAAAATCAAATAAACAGCAAAAAGAGTGAAAATATTCATTGGTTCATCCCCATCATGAAATGGAGAAAGTGCGGCATTGAGCTTTCAAAATGATACCCAGGCTAAGAAACAAATCCTATGCATGCAGGTTAAACAATTCTCAGGTTGAGAAACAAATCCTACAAATGCTGGTAAACAACTTGAATTTTTTTGAGCTTAGAAAAGAGAAGGCTAAGATATGATCTAATACAAGTTTTCCAAATTGTCAGAGGAATTGGTAATCTTGATCTATCAAATTACTTAAGACTTGATTTATTTGATTTGACTTCAGTAATGGATACAAACTCATGGGCAGACGTTTTTCCTTGAATGAGGTGAAATAC
Source organism: Panulirus ornatus (assembly GCF_036320965.1). Classification (NCBI taxonomy): domain Eukaryota; kingdom Metazoa; phylum Arthropoda; class Malacostraca; order Decapoda; family Palinuridae; genus Panulirus; species Panulirus ornatus. The sequence continues at coordinate 29,679,473 of NC_092233.1, forward strand.
TTTTTCTTCAACAGGATTGTTAAGATTTGGGGCAGTTTATCTATTACAGTGGTTGAAAGAACTATTGATACATGGGGATAGGGGAGAAAGAATACTTCCCACGTATTCCCTGCGTGTCGTAGAAGGCGACTAAAAGGGAAGGGAGCGGGGGGCTGGAAATCCTCCCCTCTCGTTTTTTTTTTTTTTTTAATTTTCCAAAAGAAGGAACAGAGAAGAGGTCCAGGTGAGGATATTCCCTCAAAGGCCCAGTCCTCTGTTCTTAACGCTACCTCGCTATCGCGGGAAATAGCGAATAGTATGAAAAAAAAAAAAAAAAAAGAACAGACTTGATAAATGTTTCACTTCAAGTCCGTGACTTACATTAGGCTTATTCTCTTAGAAGTATCTGTATGCCTTTTAACTTTTACCACTCTAATCTGTGTTCATGATATCTTCCACTATCACAAACAGCCTCAAAAGGACCCAGTGGTCGGTTACTATTTGAATTCCATTGTCTCCTCTGTTTGGGGAAATGGGAAAAGATGTTGGCATTTTGGATGGAAGATCATCATCAGGAAGAGATGGTTTTAGGCTCAAGTATGATCCACACAGAGACTCCTTATGTAAATTATTTCTACAAAATTAATGAAAACTCATTTTTTCCTGAGGTAGGACTGAATAAAGAAGGACAAAGGAAGCACACCCATATTTTTCTCTTTACTGTTAGGTTTGCTGTGTATGGATTCACTGTACACACATTTTTCAAGGAATTCATTCCTCTGCATAGAATGGGTGGCTTGTACTGTGTGCATTAACAGCATTAACACATAGCCTCCTTAGTTCATTCACAAATCAGATACCATAAAGATACCTTACATTTTTTCTTGCTTGATATCATGCTGTGACTAAGTTTTGCTCGCTTTGCATCTTTCAAAGAACTGTTCTATATCCACCTAGTCAAATTGGTTTGAAAACTTGAAAGGCGTGGTCAGGTTTCTCCTTATTCTTGCTTTTTATCCATGAGTGCAGCTTTTTATCCTCAAAATTCTTCCTTTCACTTGGTTATCTTACTTTAGGTACCATCTTTATTGTCCTCTTTAGGACCTCCTCAGTTAGATGTTTAGGTTTGTGAGTTGCTCATACTGGAGTTGCATATTCAAATCCAGGCCCAATATAAATTGTAAATAGTTCATTGAAAATCTTGCCTATGTCATTAATTGCGTTTTGATAGCAACCAGGAGACAATTTGCCTCTTTAACAATTTACCTGACGCTGTACTCTAAGCAGTAGGATTGTTACAGCATCTACTTGCAAGCTCCTTTCTTGTACAGAGTTACATAGCTTGTTTCTTGTCAGATTATAGGCATCTTGAGATATTCCTTCCATTTATCCCATCTTCTTTATATTTATTGATATTTTCTTTTATAAATTGAAGGCTCCAGTTGTATAAAAGTTCACATCAGGGCTGGGCCTCGCTTGAAGTATAGGGAGGATTATGAAAGGGAAAAAAGAAGAGACACAGGAATGTATTTATAAGTTTTGGAGGAACTGAAAAACCTGTCTTCTGGATTATGCAAGATCATAGTTATCGGGAAAGGCATGAGAACTTTGAGAGTTCCAAAGCTTTAAGGTGTAGGAAAAGAAATAGTTATCAATATGACCCACCCTTAAGTTGCCAAAGGCCACACAGTGATCATGTGATGCAGTAGTTTGGCAAGTATTGTGTAGTCTAGCTAGTGGTGGGGCACACAGGCAGCCAGTCCTTAGGAGCAAAAACCAAAGTAATAACTATAAAAGAGGGAAGTGAACTGACGTTATGGCTTAGGGCAAGAGAATCAAGTTTAAAAAAGTTTATAAGTTGGACCACTTTTGACTATACTATATCAAGTAAAGATGCAGAGCTAGAACCACCCCAGATGTGAGAGTAATACCCCATACAAAAATGAATGAATTCCCTATATAAATGGAGCAAGAAGTTTCAACATCTAATCAGGACACCCAGTTTCTTAGAGGCAGACTCAGCTAATTCTGTAGTATGTTCATTTAGTCAAGAAGGGGATTTACAGAACCATCAAAGGAGAGATGAGAGTTGTGAAGAATTTTCGATAGAGAGATTGGTAGAAACTGTCTTAGAGACATTAATCTTGATTAGTTTTTGTCTAACCCACTGAGATATCTTTTCCAAATCTGAGTTTATTGAGGAAACAATGTCAAGACGAGATGCAGATGGAGTGAGAGAAGAAGGAGCAGAATTGAGGGATGTGGATGAATGCAGTGTTGAGTCATCAGCTAGTAGTGCATATATTTATTAATGAAAGAGAGGAAATCATTGAAAAAAAAAGGAGAAAAAATGTAGGGGACAGGACAGAACCTTGAGGGACACTGAAGTTGGAGAAAGAGGGGGTGGGGAGGCTCATCCATCAACAACCACAGAGATAGATTGGCCGGAGAGGAATTTAGATATGAAGGAGCAAAGTGAAGGAGGGGAGCTTAGAGATGAGAACCTGATGCCACACCCTGTCAAAAGCTGTGGATATGTCAAGGGCAACTACACATGATTCCCCAAAGTCTCTTAGGAATGGTGACCAGACATTAGTAAGTTGGGAAAGATTATCATCAGTGAATATAGCCTTACAGAAGCCATACTGATGATCAGAGAGAAGACCATGAGTTTTGAGGTGTCTAAAGATATGGGAGTTGAGAAGGGATTCAAAGACTTTGGAAATGGTAGATGTCAAAGCAATAGTCCATTAGTTAGAAGGGTCAGAACAGTCACCCTTCTTAAGGATGGGATGTTTAAACTGCAGTGGAACAGACAAGCATACACAGGAGTAAGTTTAGAGGCACACTATTTCAGTACATGTAGATGGTTGCCATCAGAACCATAAGCCCTGCTTGAGTCCAAAGAGAGAAGCTCTTTCTGGACTGTCCAAAAGAGATTACAGGGAGGGGCATAGGATTAGTGAGAGGAGCATCAGGGGGGTGAAGGAATGTTAGTCATCTGAGGTGGAGTTAAAGAAGAAACAGGAACCAAAGAGATTTGCCTTATCTATAGGAGTTACAGCTATAGTGCCATCAGAGCCGGAAAGTTAGGGACAACAAAAGTTTTTAGAGATACCCTTTGCTAAATCCCAGAAAGACCTTTCAGTAGATCACAAGAAGTGATTGTCCCACTTCCTTTGAATAAAGGAATGCTTTACTTGATATAATGTGTTTGCACTGAGTATGGGCAGTTATAAGAGATGAATGGGAGTTGGAGGAAGAAGAGTTTTTCCAAGCCCAATACGCCTGATCCCTGTCTTGATTGGCCTCAGAACTGGAACAGTTGAACAATGGATCGAAAGAAGAGGTCATTTTGGAGGAAGAAGGGATATGTAGTTCCATTCCTCCAACAATAACCATTGCTATATGTTTGGTAGAGACAGAAGCATCATCACACTGAGACATTGATTTACCTGTTAAAAATATGAAAATAACTTATGTAAGTTTCCCAAAGAATGGTGATGTGAGAAGGAGATAGAGTGAGTATTTTGAGGGTTTGTTGAATGTGTTTGATGATAGAGTGGCAGATATAGGGTGTCTTGGTCGAGGTGGTGTGCAAAGTGAGAGGGTTAGGGAAAATGATTTGGTAGACAGAGAAGAGGTAGTAAAAGCTTTGCGGAAGATGAAAGCTGGCAAGGCAGCAGGTTTGGATGGTATTGCAGTGGAATTTATTAAAAAAGGGGGTGACTGTATTGTTGACTGGTTGGAAAGGTATTTTAATGTATGTATGACTCATGGTGAGGTGCCTGAGGATTGGCGGAATGCTTGCATAGTGCCATTGTACAAAGGCAAAGGGGATAAGAGTGAGTGCTCAAATTACAGAGGTATAAGTTTGTAGAGTATTCCTGGTTAATTATATGGGAGGGTATTGATTGAGAGGGTGAAGGCATGTACAGAGCATCAGATTGGGGAAGAGCAGTGTGGTTTCAGAAGTGGTAGAGGATGTGTGGATTAGGTGTTTGCTTTGAAGAATGTATGTGAGAAATACTTAGAAAAGCAAATGGATTTGTATGTAGCATTTATGGATCTGGAGAAGGCATATGATAGAGTTGATAGAGATGCTCTGTGAAAGGTATTAAGAATATATGGTATGTGAGGCAAGTTGTTGGTAGCAGTGAAAAGTTTTTATCGAGGATGCAAGGCATGTGTACGTGTAGGAAGAGAGGAAAGTGATTGGTTCTCAGTGAATGTAGGTTTGCGGCAGGGGTGTGTGATGTCTCCATGGTTGTTTAATTTGTTTATGGATGGGATGAATGCAAGAGTTTTGGAAAGAGGGGCAAGTATGAAGTCTGTTGGGGATGAGAGAGCTTGGGAAGTGAGTCAGTTGTTGTTCGCTGATGATACAGCGTTGGTGGCTGATTCATGTGAGAAACTGCAGAAGCTGGTGACTGAGTTTGGTAAAGTGTGTGGAAGAAGAAAGTTAAGAGTAAATGTGAATAAGAGCAAGGTTATTAGGTACAGTAGGGTTGAGGGTCAAGTCAATTGGGAGGTGAGTTTGAATGGAGAAAAACTGGAGGAAGTGAAGTGTTTTAGATATCTGGGAGTGGATCTGGCAGCGGATGGAACCATGGAAGCGGAAATGGATCATAGGGTGGGGGAGGGGGCGAAAATTCTGGGGGCCTTGAAGAATGTGTGGAAGTCGAGAACATTGTCTCGGAAAGCAAAAATGGGTATGTTTGAAGGAATA